>NC_025700.1:5094999-5157442 GCF_000633955.1 Camelina sativa
AAAAAAAAAAAAAGAAGAAGTTTCAACAAGAAACCAAGAAACAAGAAAAAAAAAAAGAAAAAAAAAACTTTGGAAAGCAAGCTCCTTCAAGGATGATTCAATTATACAAGACTACCCCCTATAGAAGCTACCACCAAACCATGTATTCAATCTCCCTCCCAAACCCCCAAACCTATCTCCTAAACCAAATCTCCCTCACTTCTTCACCTTCCTAGTAGAAGCCCTTTTAGCAGGAGACTTCACACTCTTAGCCGGAGCCTTCTTAGTGACAGCCACAGCTTTCTTAACAGGAGCAGCAGCTCTTTTCCCAGGAGATGTTCTAGTCGAAGTCCTAGAAGCTTTAGCTGGTCTCTCCTTAGCCTTAGACTTAGCAGCAACAGCAGCTTTAGTCTTTGAAACAGCAGCAACAGACTTTGATTTAGGTTTAGCAGCAGCAACAACAACAACAACCTTAGCCTTAGGCTTAGGCTTAGCAACAACCTTCTTAGTAGTAGTCCCTTTAGCCGCCGCCGCTTTAGCTTTAACAGGAGCAGCAACTTTACCCTTAGGTTTAGCCACGGTTGTTGTTGTTGCCTTCTTCTTAACCGGAGCAGTAGTAGTAGAAGCAGCCGGTTTAGATCTGGCGGAAGGGATCTTGAAAGAAGCTTTGACCTTAACCAATTTGTCAGAAGCAACGAGTCTCTTGAGATTCACAAGAAGAAGCTTTCTAAAATTAGGAGGAAGAGACTTGTTGTGCTTCTCTTCTATGAACTTCTGAATCGCGTATTGACTAGATCCAGTCCTCTCCTTCAACGTTACTATCGCATCTTTAATCATCTGTGCACATATCAGATTCAATCAATTCAAACACACAAAATCAAATCTCGGAATTGTGAATCTGATAATCGAAATTGGAGAACAACAACATAAACAAAAAGGGATTAGATCGAGACCTCTTCATAGGGAGGGTGAGATGATGAAGAAGCTTTCCTCTTCTTCGTTGTAGCAGCAGCGGCGGAAGCTGCTTTCACAGGCTTCTTCTTCTTCGTCGCAGTCGCCGTCTTCTTCTTTGATTTACCACCTTTCGCCGCCGGAGATTTCACCGTCGTTGTTTCAGCAGCTCCTGAGTCAACCGTCGTCGGAACGTTTTCTTCTTCTGTAGACATCCTTCTCTTTTATACACACGAAACTGAGAATCTAAGCTATTTGATCGGAGGAGTGCGTCGGAGAGTTTTCTGATCGGAAGAATGAGAAAGAGATGTTTATATAGTCAGATGTGTTATGAGACAGAGTTTGTAATCTCTTCTCTGATTGGTTGAAATGGTGAGTACTCGGATCGGTGTATCAACTCAGGTTTGAATTTGAACCGTTGGATTTTAAGTTATCGACGGTGTAGGGAATAAGGATTACGAATGTAAGGATGAGGGAGGTTTTTAATAGATGTGGATGGATTGGTGCTTTTTTGGGTTTATTCTTTGGTGTGCTTTTAGCTTCGATTGATTTTATCATAACTTTTTATTTACTTGATGGATTTTTAATTTGTTTTCTTCGTTGTGTAGATAATTCTTTAAGGTTTCTTATGAATGTTTAAGCGGTTGAGATGGTTTTGTGTGGGATGAGAAAATTGGGAATGAAGCGAGGTTGGTCAAAACTATGGTTTGTTTTGATAGTATTACGGTTTTTTGGGGTTTTTGGAGAATGCTTGTGGGGATTTTATTGATGGTTATGGTCGTTGGAAACTAGACTAATCAAGGAGTTTAACGAACTAAGATTTGTTTAAATCGGGTGAGTTTAAGGTCGTAAATTATGTTGTTGAATTAGACCAAAGATGACCAAAACTAAGATGTGGTGCCACACAACTTTGTTGCATGTGTGATGTGTCTCTCTTTAAGAGAGTCCTAACTAAGACGACCATATAATTATGGACTGGGATCATTTTACGTATTTGAGATTCGTTAACATCTTGCAATGATTCAGGAGTTTATTTTTATTTTTTTAATGTGGAAGTAGTAAAAGCATATGCGTTAGTTTCGCTAAAATGGTGATGATGTATGCAATTATATGCATCTAGCTTCTAAAAGCATAGTTGTAATTTTATTATCATTTGTAGATGATATTCATTAGCAATCCAATATCATTTTTATGAATTACGAAATTCAGCTAAACATATTGATGCATATATATATCTAACACATACTAATTTACTTTTATGTTTAAAATATCATATTAGTTTAAAAAATTCCCGCGTTTTTAACAGTTTTTTACGAAAAATATTATGTATCCTCAACTGCAAGAATATATATGTGGATGATGTATGGTATATATTAGAATTTGATGTATATAAAAGTTAAAAATATTTTCTATTTAATAAATGTTATTAGCAAAAATAACCTAAAGAAATTGTTAATTAGGAAAACTATCCTATATATGTTGATATATATACACAGTAAAAAATATTTATAAGTTTATAAAATTAACTTATATTGTCATATACATCACTGATATTGTAACCAAAATAATAAACTATATTAAACCCCCCCCCNTTTGTTAAATTTGACAGCTAACCCCTACTTTAAATTATAGAAAATGAAATATTGACATAAACTTAGTTTTATTCACAACATAAAAGATATCATCAGATTGAACATTTAATCGAAAATTAATATCGATATCGGTTTGAAATTTCATCTATTTTTAACGATTGTTAACATGAAAGATTATGTACCGTTCCTGGTAGAAATATATGTATAGATAATGTATGCATATATATACGACTCGATTGTATGCAAAAGTTTTTTTTTAAAGTTTATATAAAAAGAAAATGTTGATGATGAAATTTTCCAGTAATGATATATTGACACGTATGGTATAAAAGATTCATGTTTACAAGTATATAGCTGATATATTGATACGAGACCACTCAAGAAACTAGATTTAACCCACATATGCATCCAAAAACATTTCCAGTTCAAAATTCAACCCCTTTTAAATCGAAAACGGATAATTAAATTGAACTAATCAAACTAAGTTTGATTTACAACACACAAGAAACCCTATTATAGACCTATAATTACAACTATCAATACTGTTACATGTGATGTCGATCGATTTTAAAATTTATGCATTGTCAATGATTTTTACTGCGAACTGTTATATAATGTATGCAATAAAACTATATATGTGAAAGACATATGCATGTATGATTCTATGTTCATAGAAGTTTCAAAATTTTGATATTCAAAGAAAATAATAATTAATTAGAAATAATTTCTTAACGAAAAAATATCAACTAGAAAAGTCTACTCGTATGTAACGTAAAATAATTGGTATAGTACAAAACGTTTACATCTTTCCTCATCATATGTAACGGAAATTAAAACCATACCAATTTATAATTACTAAATAAATAAAAACTGTATCCGATCCACAAATACATCAAAGTTTTTTCCAATTCAAAATCTAACCCAATACAAATTAGGAACGAATATATAATTGAGCTTAAAGTGTATACACATAACTAAGCCGCTAAGTAAGATGTGAACCTTTAACACAAATATAGATATCTTAAGCTTAGAATAAACGTGTATCGGTGTATGTAGACATTAATCTTACCAATCTCTTATTCAAGATTATTAATTGCGTTCTAATTAATGGTTTTCCTTTTTAAAATCATCAGTTACGTTTTTACTTTCCCTCTGGTTTTAAAATGTCAGTTACATGTTTAGACTCACCAATGGAGGCTAACGTTGTTTTCAAGATACTAGATCTAACCATATTTGTCTAGATCACTATTATGATATGACACTTAACAAACATGCAGTTTAACAATGACTTTTTTTCGTTACGGATTTAGTAATGAGAGCTAGTAAATGAAATATAGCGAACGAAAAAATTCTTACTAGTCTATCAAAAAAAAAAGTATGTGATTATTTGGAAGTCTTATTATTGTTTTGCCTTACTTCACACATGTTCATCTATTCATAGTGCACGACCAGTAATTCTACCAAAATCTATATGCCATTACCAGAAATTATTTAAGCAGTATTTACGAAATTATACGTAAATCATATTAATACGTCGTTATATTAAGAAATTTTCAAAGTTTATCACCAAACTTTTTTACTTATTAGGGGTAAATTTTTATTTGTTTGAACATACGAACTGAAACATGAGACACGCACATCAACAATTTTTCGTAAACTTCCCCCACATCAACACTTGTTGAACATGTTTAGTTCTAAGACCAAAAAATCATAATTATGTTTAGTATATCTATTTAGCTAATTTCGTTCTAAGCAATTTAAATTAGCAATTTTAGTCTTAAGTATAAAATATTGTCCTTAAAAAAACAACAACAAGTATAAAATATTGTCTAGATACACATCCCAAACCTAAATCTATATATTCTCTTTCGAATGCCATAGTCCAGCACCTTTTTAGCGTCCAACATACTTGGCCAGCCAATACATACAAATGACGATTCGATATTTAGATTTTATCTCTTAATTTTTTTATACAAAGAAAGAGTATTTTGTAGAGATTAGAAGAAATTGTTAGAAATATGGTTTTGTAAAAAACAAGAAATAATATTAATGTGTAAAAGTCAAAGCCTTCTTAGCTCATGATCATACGTATATGTTCGATCCCCACATGCGTCGTTTATCTTTTTATATTATTTTATACAACAAAAAAAAGTGTAAAATATGTATGTTCAAATTTGGAGAAATTATAATTCAAATTTAGAATAGGTATTTTTGCAAATGCTCCTTCTAAATACCATACAATAGCGACTTCTAATTTTTGTACAACTAGGATTTGTAGAATGTATATCTAAATTTTGTAAAACATGTGGAGTGTACATATAATATTACACATTCTAAACTTCAGAAGGAGTATTATAAAATTTGAAGATCAAATTTTTTTTCCATCCAAAATGATACCAAAAATGACATTTTCAATACTATACATATTGTCACACATTCTTCATCATTATTCTACAAATTTTTCAAAATTTTCTTTTAAAAAAATAGTTAAATCTACTACGATAAATAGTTTAGAAATAGTTAACATATGGAATGCATAGATGAAAAATGATTTAATTTATATTTTTTTCTATTTTCCCTTAAGAATATTTAGTTTTCAATAAAATTAAAAGAAAAGAGAAAGAAAATCGAGGATTTTTTTTTTACTAAAAGAAGTTTTGAAACTATATAATGAACTACACCAACTACTATAAAACCTTTACAACTTAATAGTGTCGCGATCTTGAAAATCTATGAATTTATAGAAGTATTAATTTCTCGATAAATTAATAATTATTATTATTTGAGCAACTTTCCTATGGCAATCTTTTAAAAATATATATTTTAAATTAAGTTAATCCTTATAGCCAATATTTTTTTTGAATCAAATACAAAGAAAACAACATTTATTATGTCTTGAATGAAACACCAAAAAAATTCAATATAAAAGTATTAGAAACAAGCTCTAACAAAATTTAATGTAAATTTAAGGAAAAAAAAAACAAGACTCATGTTTTATTAGATTTGTTTGCATGTATGTATATATATATATATATATATTAAATTTTGATATAATTAGTAATCTATATTATTGATGGGACCATATATTTCCATACGTTTTTAAAAAAATATATTATCTTATTATATTACCGAATTGTGTCCAAAATTATTCTGACCAACTTCAAACCTAAGAACTTTATTAATTAATCGAGTACTAATTAATGTAGATTATATGTGGAGGTTTAACTGTACATACATATATATATATAATGGAGATTTAACTGCATATATTTATATAGTATATATTATACAATGACATAATCAATACTATAATCATCATGTTCTAGATTATTGGTGATGTGTGAGCACAATTATGGATTCAACTTATGCTCAATAACTAATAGCAGAAATTGTCACTTAACTACTATAATGAAGTGGTTCAAGCAAGAAAACATCGTCATGGTTTGCCTTTGGATTTACTTTCTTCATCCGCTTTTTATCTCACAGTTTCTTTTGATAGATTCATCACTAGGTGCTACTCCGCAATTTGAGGAATTAGAATTAGAGCTGGATTAATAAAAAAATTATGAATCACAAATAAATAAGTAAGTATTGCAGAATACTTATAAACTTATGAACTGAAATTACAGGATGCCAAACAATCCTACACACATCACGCACATTTTATGAATTATGAAAATTTAAGGTAGTATATTATTGAAATAATATTATGAACATAAAAAGAGACATTCAGCATAATATATGTTTAGTATGATTCACTATAAGAGATTAATGTGCACGTGTTATATCAGAACTAGGTTTTAACCCGCGGTACACTACAAGACTATATTTTTAAAAGTAAAATAAAAATGTAATGTTTTAGTAGATTAGCTACATATAGGACTAATGTTTGGTAAATTTTAAATGTATATCCTTTATCTAAATATTATTTAGGTTTACCGGTTTAAATTGTTAATTCAGAATATAACATGTGGTATACCGTAGTAATGTTTGTTTATTTTATATAATCGTAATTGAATAAACTCAATTAGATATGCCTAATATTTTAGTGTCAATACTGTTAACAAAATAATGAACTGATGATTTACTAACAGTTAATGATATAATTTTCAATTAATATTAATACTCAAACTCATCCCGCTAGATATCTAAACACAAATTTTCTTTTTTGCTTAAGTACAATATGCACGTTTTTCAAAATTCAAATAACGAAAAATGCAAAAAAATATAGTTATATTAGTTTTATGTATTTTATGATGATTTAAAGCAAGTAAACTAAATAAATCAAACAAAGATGATAGGAAGATCATAATTTTAATTAAAAAAAATATTCTTTTATATTTCAAATAAAATCTTTAGAGGTAAAGATTAATTTGGGATTCGCAAGTACATTTTTTATTGTTAGCATTAAATATTGTAATGAATTAACGAGATATTTTAGGAAATATTTAGGAATTTTACAAAACAAATATTTAATTAGTCGTTAATTGATTTAGGAGATATTAAGGATGATTAACTCGACATACTTGTTATGAATATTACTGGAAACTAGTATTAGCTAAAGAGCGAAAGAATTCTAGATTATAGGTCTCGTGGTTTTGTCGACCTGATTAGCGAAAGAATTGTTGATTGATTATTATTTAAGTTTTAAAAAATTGACTAAATTATATCCGGTAAAAAAATCATTTTTATATAGTCTATGTATTGATTCAAATATCTTTAAGATATGAATAAATAAAATGAAAGGAAATTTTTTTTTTTGAATAATTTTGTTGACAAAATTAAAGGAGAGGTAAATTTTTAATATTTCCTTAAACAAACTAATTATGTCATCCCTATATTAGTAAAAGAGAAGTACAAATTTACTTTTGGACAAAAATTCCCCCTGCGAAATTGAACGGAAGACAAATCATTAAGGTTAAATCAGACTTTTAATGATCTTGTTTCGGGTTATTTCAACAAAATAACCCGCAAATTTGCAATCGGGTATTTGAGTTCTACAAGAATAATTATGTTCGATCTCGATGGGTTATATTTTAAAATATTAAATGTTAATGGGTTTCACAAATATTAAAATTAACTTAATGGGCTTCGTTGAAGAGGACTAATTTATTTTTAGGGAAAAAAAGGAATAATATTGAGTACTCAAAATCTCTATATTTATAAGCTTCCTAAAATGAAGCACATTCAAATGAAACAATTATATTTTTATTTGAAAATTAATATGCTTCCTATAAATAAGGTAAGGTGATTACGTTTTTTTCCAGTTTTAATTGGACTATTAGAATATGGAAATATTTTCTCAATTTAATAAAGCATATTCCCAGTATAATTTCCAAATGATCATTCCAAAATTATCTACATGATATTTTAAACTTGCTCAACAAGATTTTTGCGATTCCCAAATGAAAAAAATATAATTTACCTCAAACACTATAAATACTATTCATTCACATCACCAAACTCGACCACACATGATCTAAGCAAAAGCAAATAAACTTAACATGCTCTAATGAAGCAGCCATTACCTTTTTCTCTACGGAGAAAACATGGCAACAAAGCATCTTCTAAGGCTGTGACTTAAGACATAGTGTCCTCTATCTCATTATTTTAGTTGTTCGAGGGCGATCCAATAATATGATTCCCGGCAGAAACGGCGAAGGGTCAGAAGACGGCAGCGGGTTTTGTTGATAACGCCAATCCTGATATCTCATTCTCTCTGCTTATTTGCCGCGATTATTATCTATATATCGATATGGATATCAACCTCTTATTCACATAGATCTGAGAGCTAATTTATTATCTTACCTTTGCATGTGAACTTTAGATTGTGATGTCGTTTGTCATGCAGTGTAATCGGCTGTATTTTGTTTATCGAGCCGATTTTGTTGGTCCCTTCCATCCCATGTTAAAATTGTGGATTGGATGTCTCTGTTTGGCTTGGATCTGACGTTTTCGAACATGTTCTTTGCAAATTTTCAATAGTAATCGCACAAATTATTTTACTTAAGAGGAAGATAATCCAAAGGGATCAAAATTGATATTGAAGATGATGTTTTTTTTTCTTGACATCGAATATGATGTTACATTTTGCTTTTTGGTGTTTTTTTCCATAATTTATTTGGCGGGCTCTTGGTTGGGCCTTATTTTTTCTGTAGTTTCTGAATAGGCTTTTATTTGTTCGAACGACCCATTCATTTTTTTCTTTCTTTACGATATAGTAATATTTTGACAATTATAGTAAGATAATTTGGCTACCTAAAGTGTGTGTTTTCCTTTTTTACACATAAAACAAAGGAAAATGTTATCAATCATTGAACAATATTTTTTGTTTTAATTATGCAAAAAATCAATTTATTCCAATTGTTACTTTGTTAATGTATATAATCATTTCAGCAAATATATAATAACCAAAGTTCTCATATTTTCAGTTTAAATAATTAAGCATATAAGCCATTATTTTCACACCAACTGATGCAAATTTGACCTACCTGTAAAATTAAATTAAATACCTAAAATTCTAACTTTATTTTAAATAAAATTAGATAATTGTACTGTGGATCGTGGTGTAGCACGAGTTAGACGGTTATAAATTGCAAAAGACCAAAAACCAAAACCTAATCATATTTTATGTCACTGTGTGATCAACACTAATTGGTAAGTTTTTAGTTTATAAAAAGCACATTACCAATTACTACCTTCGGATTTTCCCTGATATTTCCTACCAAATCATAACACTACTAATTTTTCTTCCGAACATAAAATACTATACCATTAGTTGGAATCAAAATCTAACAGGGTGTAATATGTTTAACATAGCAATTAACCGAAAATATTCCTTCGCGCTAGCGCAGATCCGGTCCTAGTTAAACTATTTAAAATCGAATTAATTTTGATTTCAATTAAAATTAAACACTTTCTAATTGCTAAACATAATTTCCGTGGTAATATAAATAAATAGTTTTTAATTTGAACATTTTCGAAAAATGTATATAATAAGATCAAACTGTTTGGTCAAAGTCGAAAGTCGAAACCTTTAGTCTATTGATCAACTATCCAATGCGTGGATACAATCCAGATTGTTGACGAGAGAATCTTTTAAGCCAGTCAAAACAAACAGTCACAAACCCAAAGATCGCTTTAGAGCAATAATAAAAGGTAAAAAAAAAAAGAGGACGGAAATGGAAAAGAACACGTGTAGTAAGTAGCAGACTAGCAGAGTGCTTCAGCGGTAATAACCGTAGAGCTCCAAGTAGCAAATGCAAAAGTTCCAAGGAGTTGATGTGTCTGTGGTTGGACCGGTCAGCACCAGCCTGAAAAACCTAAAGGGAAGTAACGCATTTGCTGCTGTGATTGGCCACGATGCAAACTGACCCGCCTTGCACATTGTTTGGTCATCCTCATGGACTCTCAAGTCTGTCCATATTTTCCCATCCATCGATCCCTTCAAACCCATCAAGACAATAAGAACACAAAATTTTCTGAAGCAGCTTGTCTTAAGAGGACATGAAATGAAATAACTGCAGCAAAAAATTAGTTACCTGAAACTTCCAGGACCTTGTGAATGCTCTTGATCCGTCTTGTCTGAAGGTGTAGTAGTTGCACATAAGCTGCATCCAACAATCCTCACCGTGTTATATCCTCAGGACTTAACTAATTAATTTCTGTTTTACTCAAATACATTTTCTTGCGAGCATGGGTTATGGAGCTTTTAGACCGTATGTGGTTCATGAAAACAGAGTATACGATTAAAATATAAGTTATGAAGGAAACCTGATGATCTTCGCCTAAGTCCACCATCCACCAGGATGATATATGGCCGCCTTCCATCCTAGGCCCTGCAAAGGAAGTACCCTGGCGCAAAAAGATAAAAAATGATATGGTTCTGTATCCAAGAGGAAAGAAGTTTCACTGCATTTAATTTTATGCTTTGTCAATTTGGTAGTTCAAGTCGAACTCTAATCATATAAGACGAGAAAACTTGGGAGGACCATACCACATAGGCCTTTGAAGCCAAAGCCTTTGGATCAGTGAATCTGGAGGTGGGGCTGCTGGATGTAATAATGATTTTCTGGAAACATAAAGAACTCAAAGAATTAGGAAAAAATTTTCTTCAGCAGTGGTTCATATAAAACGATTTCCAACAATATGAATAAAGAAAGTAAGTTAACCTTTGCGAGAACGGGGTTAACCCATTGATGACTACCATAAGATGTACCCACAAAGTGCAGCACCCCATTGCTATCCCCATCACGTATGTACTGAAGCTCCTTGAAACTCGATCTTCGATGTTGGAACCTTGAACTAGAGGTGAAAAGCTTTAATAACTGGGTATTTTGGATATATAAACCCGAGATGTTTACAATAATAAGATAAAATGACTATGTAATTCTTACCTCGGTTCATTTCCTGGGGATATCAATCCGGAAGTTAGAAAGCTAGCAGCCTCCTTCACCTGTACACAATACAAAATTAATGAGGGATTGGAGAGAAAATCAGTTTTGAAATAACAAATTAAGTACTACGCGAAAAAAGATAAAGATGGATGTTAAAAACTTACAAGACGATTAAATATCGGGATTTGTTTGCTTAGGTTGCTGTCTTCTAACTGTGCGATCATTAAGCATAGATGGCATCAGTACAATCATATTAACAGAAAACTATAAAGTTATTTCAGCGTATTCAGGTTCAGCATCCACTTACCCTTTTAAGCAGCTCATATGGCAACAAAGAGAAGCGTGCATGAGGCAACAGGTTATCAAGTGACTGAAGCCTTTCTTTGAACAAAATTTTGGGTTCACAATAGTTCATCATCTCATCTATTACTTCCCAACTGTGCGACTCCTCAGCTTTCATGCACCACATAAGAACAGCATCAAGAATCTTTTCCTCAGATGTCACTGTCAAATCTGCAGACTGCAATTCCAGAATTTAAAATGGGCTGAAATGTTTATTACATGCCACAACGAAAGGAGACGTCATTCATCACTCTTGGTGATGACCATTACAATTCCATAGTACATATTTATTTCCACGATAATAAACAATGATCAGCGCATGAGTAACACTTTTTTGTCCCCAAGCACTAAATGTAGCAGTACTTTTGGGTCAATTCTCCAAGTGGGTTCAGAGGTTCTTCTAAGAAAAATTAGGTTGGTGAAAGAGAAACACACATCAAGAATATCACTGAAGGCGGTCTGATCTAACAAGACAAAGTCTAAACTTGCAGTGGTACAATAGTCGAAATGCAGGGAGAACTTCCTCTTGCACATCTCCTCAATGAGTTTACATGACGAGATAGACGAAACCACTTGGAGAACTGAGCATACAGAATCCTGCAACAAAAGTCAGAGGTTAGCTTGAGAAAAGTCCCAACAATGTTCCAAATTTGTCTGCTTCTGCGCCCAATAAACTCGCATAAAAGAATTATTCTTGTTGTATGACCTTCCAATACGAGAACGCCATCCCTGCATGTAATATATACATGGAACAATATTAATATTTTTTTACTGTGTATGTGGTCAAAGCATTCGCTTCATTTCTTTTCTCTTTTAGTTTCAGAAGGCTTGAAACCGCAACCCACTTCACGGTTCATTAAGCTCTCTATCATAGATTATCAATATTGTAACAGATGCGCTGGAAAAGAAGAGAAACATGATAATAACAGAGAGACGTATCATTTACTCTCAAGGATTGTGTAAATAAAATTACCTCTGAGAGACACTCCAAGAGCATTTTGCAGCATTCTTGATGAAGTGGAACAACTCCAAACCGGTCAGCTAGAAAGAGAAGATGGATCAACTCCGTGCCAAAATTCACCGTGTCTTCCATGGTCAACTCTCCACTGTACATGAAATTTAGCATAGCCTTGAATGCTTCTGGTGATACATCGGTTAAGTGAATCGTTGATGAATGGCTTTCACTCATCCCATTTGTAAACATCTGGATGTTCATTGAGAATAAACAAAAACTGAGAATCAATATATGCCTGTACATCAGAATTGCTACTTACCCTAAAAGATATTCTCACCTTTGCAAATGCGACACTCCAAAGACTTAGAATGACTTTGTGAGATTGGAAAGTGAGACTATAGTCACTGAGATAGATTTTTATGTCACTATACTCGCCGGTTGAGTATAACTTTACCAGCTTCCCCACATCAACAGGGAAAGCACTTGGGAACATGAAACCAGATAATGGGTGAGAAACAGAACATGAGAGTTTGACTTTTCTGCAGGGGTCAAATGCTTCTTTGCTCAATTTTATATGGTCTATACTTTCTTCACACTGTCTCACCAATGGCATCACATCAAACTTAGAACTTAAATCCCGCAATGGAGCAAGTTCTGATTCCAAAATCTACAGCAAAAAGAAAAGGTTCAAAGAAACCATAACGAAGATAAAGAATCTCCATGTTTTAGTAGAAAAAGAAGGTCCTAACAAAGCATTTCACCCAGCAAAAGGGACAATTTGAGAAATTATACCTGAGTTCGTCCCGTATAGATATATTGAAGAAGTGCATGAAGAATCGGGTAAGATACTCCACGAAGTAGAATGACATCCCCAACTGATGATCTCAAAGGAAAATTACCAGACGCTTGTAAAATAACTTTGTGAGCAGGGACATTCATTTCCTCTTCACCAACAAGAAAGATAGTGTCAGATAATTCCCAACTCTCCAAAAAATTCCCAAGACCCCATTGTTCATAATCATAAACAGTCCTTTCCTCCACAAACATCTCGTCACCAGACTCATCTCCTTTAACTTCACGGCAATCCACTTGCTTCCACAGCAAGATATGATTGTGTGTCACGGGAAACACACTCACGTTTCTATATCCAACATGTTTATCCCAGCTGCTCAAACCAACATACTGGACATTTAAATTAGGCTTAGAGTCCTGCCACTTAAACACCAGGTTCTGAAACGGATACCGACCTTTACCAATGCTAATCAACCCATCATAGATACTAATCCAGTAACTCTCAAACTCCAAAGAACAACGACAGAGATCAGAAGCTTCCTCATCTACCACAGACTTCCCATCTACCTGAATCTTCAACCTACGGTTCCTATTGCTACCAATGATCACAATGTAATGAGGACTATTATCTTTCTTATAATGGTAATGTTGAGTCCCCACATTCTCTCTGAACACCACCGTGACATCATTGTGAGCAAACGCATCAAACGCAACGCAGCCTCTTCCCGCTTCTCGGAACTTAAGATCATCACTCCACGCACACTCGAAAGGTGCCACCGTCAGAAACTTGTTCTCTTTCACCGCAACCATCTTGCCTTTACCTATAATAACATTTACAAACCCACAAGCCATCAAACCTCTATATATAAACACAAAGAACCAAAAAAAAAACAAAAAATTCACTCATTGAGACATTTCCACAAACACATAGATGACATAAACCAAACTCACTTGTGAGAACCCAGAGAATTGCGTTTTTAAGAAGATGATTAACAATTGGGTTTTTAAAAAGGAACGTTATTTTCAAAGACAAAACACGGAATCTACTAGAAAGCAATCAACTTGGCAAAAAAATCTGAATCCAACTGGCTCGTTACCCCACCATGAAAAAAAGATCAGATGCAGATTACATCCGACTCGAATACAGACAAAGAGATAAATCAGAAGCTACAAAAAAGGAAACAAAAATGGAAAATTTGATCAAAAATCAGATATTTTAAGATGTGTGGATAAAATTTTCGGAGCTTACCTTATGTCTTATGAACACTCACTGTCGTGACACGTGATCGTGAGTAGGATCTAATCCTTTAAGGAAAGAAAGAGTCAAACACAAAGACCCGTAAACGAAGAAGAAGAAGACACATGATGAGATATTTATGTTTTATTTTTATTTTTTTGTGTCAGGAGAAAAAAAGAGTTGGTGGATTTTAGATTCAACGTCACTTGTAAAGATTAATGGGCCAGAAAAATATCCGTATAAGGCCCCATTATACTCTACAGCTGGAATTAAACTATTAATTTTTGATATTTCTATGAACAGATAGAAACCTAAAAATATCAAAAACAAAATATTATAAACAACACAAAATCTCTTGAAAGAGCCAAAAAAATATTATAAGGCCCCATTATACTCTAAAGTTGAAATTCAACTTTTAATTTTTGATTTTTATACGAACATTAGAAATCTAAAAATTTCAAAAAATTATTATAAACAACACAAAATCAGATACATACATTCTAAATAAAAAAAATAAAAATAAAGAGAACTTTTGAGAAATATTCTTTTTTTAGCGTGATCCATTTTAAAAATACATCTTTTATTAGCTGTCTTTTTAAAAAAATTATCCCTTACTAAATCAAAAACCTTAATTATAAAATTTTATAAGGTTTAGAAGGTATTTTTCTCATGTTACTACTTGGATACTTTATCCGGTTGTTCAAAAAAAAAAAAAGGATACTTTATCCAAGTGTTTTAAAAGTTTAGTAAGATTTTATAAGGTATTACAAGATATTTTAAATGTTTTACAAGAGTTTTATAAGGTTTAAAACAAATATTTATACAGTATTTTTAGGATAAAAAAAAATTTAAAGGTAGTTTGTGTATGCTTCTATAATATTACACACTTATATGAGTATAATTCAAATTTTTAGAAACATTTTGGATAAGATTTCTTAAAAAGATGGTATGGAGACAAACATTTTTAAAAAATTTCTGAAATAAACTTCATATAGTTTTTAGTAAATATTGGATTACAATCATTATTTTTCATTTGTCTCAACTCTCAGGTACGACGTTATCTATATAAATTATTCTCTTTTGTTTAATCAAATTAATCATTTCCATCATTTTACAAGTGGTTTAAATTTAAAAATTTTCTTTATAATAAAAGACAATAGTGTTAGACCAAAAAAAAAAAAAGACAATACAGTTGGTGTGCATATATGTCAAATCACTAAACTTTTTGTGTTTTTTTCTAATTAGAAAATACTAAAATTGACCTTTGTGTTTATTTTTAACAGCACATTTTATATGCAACTACAAATTTCCGAAAATTATGGTTGAATTATAATTTTGTATTTATGGACAATAATTTTGAAATAATTATGGTTGAATTTACAAGAATATGCGACTAAATGTGCTAGATTTTCTCATTCTTATTAACTACTTTAATTTATTGATTTGAATCATTTTTGTTTTCATATGGATATTTATATTAATCAAAAGGAGTTAAAGAATTAGATGCAATAAGATACATTGATACATCATGACCTTCAGCTACTCACTATACTGAATACAAAAAAAATCAGATCAAAAAGATATATGGCTTGTCTGAATAAGCATGTCAATGGTTAATCTTGTTGATTTATATCATCACTTTTGAAATCAAATTACCTTTTTAACATTTATTTGATAATATACAACACTTTAAACAAAATGGTAGTATGTCGGTGTATATGTATTGTATATAGTTTAATAATATGTGGTTATGCACATGATGTGTACATATGAGTGTGTTTACCAATATTTAACGGTTAAAATGACATGACCAGAGTAAATAATATGTCATTTAGAGCAAAAGAAATATATATTATAGATACTAACGATTTTCAAAGTGATGCACAATAATGTTCTATTTTAAAAGGATTTGAACCTTGGAGTATTAATTCATCTCTCCCTTTCAATTATTGGTTTTCGATTTATAGTTATTTCCAATGACTTAGAAGGATTAGTAATGACTTTGAATTATTAAGGTCATATTGATTCTATTGGTTTGTTAAGTAAAGGGAATAGAGATAAATATTATTCATTATGCTTTAATTATGATTAAGGGAATAGAAATAAAGTAAAATCATTAAAGTCAAACAATAGTTTGATACCTTTTGGGTTCAATCTAATTTTTGTACTTTGTAGTCTATTCCTTAAATGGAGGCTCAATTTTATCTTGAATTATTCATTATGTCTCAACACATGGATGCAATATATATGATTCTTGTACTTCTCAACTGACAAGCTTTAAACAGTATCCAAAATGATATCTTAGATTTAAGTAATCTTCCTAAAATAATTCAGTTACTTAGCACCACCAATCTCCAACTTCTACTAATAGCACCAACCACATAATAAAAAGTGAATTTGCGATAAGAGCAATAAGAACAACTTTGAATCCTTAAGAGCCAATAAACTTAGAAAGAGAAAGAGTCTTGACAAATCCTACATTTACCCCCTTTTTTAATTCATCAAACCCAACAATTGCAGCAAACTCTCACAATCAAATCCCACCCCAACAAAAACACTTGCCCCGACCATATATCACAACATTGGAGCAATACTAAAAGAGAACATACATGAGAAGGTTTTTGCTGGACCACAAAGATAGATATAATAGAGTCTTAAGTTGTTATAGCTTGAGATGGCAATTTCGGATGGTTATGCTCTGCTTCATAAGTAACAATAAGCATTGCCGGATCTTCCAAACATCTCTCAACGTGCTTCCTCGCTGGACAACCTCTCATGCTACTGCATTTGTAATATCCCCTGCACACATAAAATTCAACCCAAAACTTCTTAAAAAGACTCTCATACTTGTGTCGGCTAGTCACTACTCAAAAGCCTAAAACCATGAGTCCTTTTTGCATTTCATATCAATCATTGTTTTTTTTCTTTTCTCAACCATGAGTTCCTCAACCAAGAAGTGTACATACCTTGGATAAGGAGAGCCCTTGATTGGTTTCTGACCATATTTGCGCCATGAGTAATCATCAGGAGGAATATCTGCAACCTTGTTACTTATAGCAGGCACTCTGATCGATCTCCTAACCCGATGTTTCCTATCAATTGCACCATCTAAGTTAAAGAGATGCTGTGAGATGAAAAAAAAGAAAAAGATATATATGTAACTGACCTCTTCTTAGAGCAGTGGCAACGGCTAGAGTTCCCACATTTTAAGCCTCCATGTTCGTCTCCTTTCAAGGGGCATTTTCTCTTAGAGTGTTGTGAGTTCTGATCAGTTGAACTCGGTACCCCTACCAAGTGGAAAGAGTTCTTTCCTTCTAGATTAGCCACACTACCATCTATGCTAAGTGAAGAGACAAAGGACCTGGTGGATGACATGGTTGGAGTACAACTCGAGTTATCGAAACTCAAACTTATCCCACCATTGCATTTCCTAAGCAAAAGCTCAGCTTGATGTTTCTGTAGCTGTTGCTGCTGATGAAGATGGTGAGCTTTTAACCGTTCATGAAACTGCTGTTGCTGCTGCAGCTGCTGCTGTTGTTGCTGTAGCTGCTGCTGCTGTTGTTGTTGTTTTTCAGGAAACAGATTGGAAAAATTCGAAGAAGGAATTGGCTGCTGGTTAAGCTGAAGGAGAGGAGCTTTAGCATTTGGGTTCAAAGTGAAAGACTTGGTCCCTAAAGTGAGTGAATCTGAAGGTCTCAAGCTCAATTCCTGGAAACCAGACCGGAGAACAGGTGGTTTCTGAGATGAAGAAGATGCAAGTTCTGTTCTTTGGTGAGAAGAAGGATCAAGGAGGAAGGTTTGAGACACATGGGTCTCAAGTTTCTTAGCTCTTCTAAACCTAGCATGACCAACAACACTAGTGCTCAACAAAGTCGACACTCTCTTGAACCTAAACACAGCTTCTCTAGTTTCAGACACCAAATTCCTCTCAAACCCAACATGATCTTGCTGCTGTTGCTGTTGCTGCTGCTGTGGTTTATTCAAAAGATTAAGAACTCTATGACAACTCTCTACAGCTGCTCTGTTCGTTCCTTCTATCTCCTCCATGTCTTTAATAACCTCACTTCCCCTCCAAGAACCCTAATTTCCCCCTCCCCCCAAAGAAAAAAGAACAAAACTTTCACTCAGAGAAATGTAAAAAGAAGTGAAGCTTTTACTCAAATCCCATCTTAGAATTCCCGCATAAGAAGATCAGTCAAGGTTTATATAGAAGAAGAGGAATTGAGAGAGAATGAAGAGAGGTTCCCTTCCGTTGGATGCTAAAGAAAGGTTAAAAAGAAAGGAGATGGGGGAGGTCTCAAGTTAAATGAGTTGTCAAACCCAAGATTCCTCCACCATCTTTAAAAAGGAGAGGTTCGAGAAAACGAAAGGTGTGAAAGAGAAGACTTTTCTTGCACACAGACACTCTCTCTCTTTCTCTCTCTATGGAAACAAGTTCGTCGTTTCAGCAATCACTCAACCAAAAGAAAACAAAACAAAAAAAAACTGAAAGCATCCTTATGATTTTTTTTTACCCTCAAGTGAACAAAATTATTTAAAAATTAAAAAAAGACAACTTTACTTTTTATTTTTTGGGAAAAAAGCAAAGAGAGAAAGAACGAAACCGGCGTCTGTGTCTGTCACAGACTCAGAACGGTGGGTCCCTACTCGAAGACCTTAAGTAAGACTCTGGTCCGAACTTATTATTATTATTTTTTGCAATTAGATTTTTCTATTTTCTGACAATATTATAATAACTAAATCAAAATTAGCATCATTATACTTTGGAAATTTTGTTGACCTCTTTTTATACAAAAGATTGTTTACATATTATTACTGTAATTAAAATAGATCTACTGATCTACACGACGTTTAAGTAAAGAAAAAAAAATGGTTAAGAAATTGGATTCCCCCAAGTTTTGCTTTTATAAGTAAAGTGGTACCAAACATTTTTTTTCAACAGTTTCTAACGGTTACATTTTTTAGTACATTATGCCGTGTTTTTCTCTTCCACGGATCAATGATGTGTGTTAGCTGAAGTGTTGCTAAATGTAGAAACTATATCTACTAAGAAGCATTTTAATGATTCAATAATTAGATACTACTTGGGAGTCTAATGATTTTTGAGTATATAAAGAGTTTTTCCCATTATATCATATTAGCATCCTAAGTTACTTTATGGAATTCCAAACTATTGTTGTTTGACATAAAATTTTACTCTCTCTCTCTTAAACTCTTACACAAGTTTCAGATCTTTTATCTTCTTCTACAGAAAATGATGTTTAAAGTTTTCCTAAGATTTAAGAATTACTAATTTAACAAAAAAAAAAAAACAAAATTCACCCAAGTTTTCTGAAACAAAAGTGTTTTGTGTGTAAAAATAATATATGTATAATTAAACATTTATTACTTTATAAATATCAAGAACAAATGGATAAACTCTAATAATGATGTGCTAAGATACCTTCTAATATACCATTGATGAAGATGTTCTTATCAAGCAAAAACAAAGTTTTAGATATGTCACCATCGTATGCAAGACAATTAGGGATTGATCATAGTAGGTTAACTAGTTAAGCATGCTTATTTTAATAATACTTTCTCGGTTTCAAAATATAAGGGGTCTGATAGTAAGCAACTAAACACTTTGTTTGCAAACGAACCGCTCTAATGATCACCAATCAACAAATCGTTTGAAGAAGGCGGTTGGATATCATGGTTGGAGCAAGGAGTTGAATATGGTGATTAGAACCTCTTTTTGATGGTTGTAAACACTAATTCTAACCACTAACAAAAATCAACGTTTGTATTATAAGAGGTTGTACAGTTTTTTTTTCTTCACAAAAGATTGCATAGTTTATATTTCTTTACTTTTTGGCTTATTAACCTTTAAAAAAAACTATATTGAGAAGAAATAGCAACATATATTAAGTCAAGATTTTGATTTAAATAGTAACTTGCTTTTTTAATGGAGATTATGATTTTTTTAATATTATATAATGGAGATTTAAAATTAAACATTTGATAATTTTGTTAATATCACATTTGATAATTTCCTTAATATCATTTAAATATATTAAAATTTTATATTATGAATTAGATAAAAATTTATTATTTCATTCTTTTATCTTTTAACTAAACAAATATCAATTTTTATAATTTATAATTACTTATACTATTCAACCGCTACAATGTTACCAATCAAACTAAATACTCAACCGCTTTCTTTTACAATACCATCTTTTCCATCCGCTATCTTTAACCGCTTTTTTAACCACCTTCTCTACAACCGCTATAAATTTTGTAACCGCCTCTTTTAAATGTGGTTACCAATCGGAGCCAAGATGTTTTAGAGAAGTTTTTTGTTTAATAATATAGGATGTTTTCAAGTTTCTATGCAACTTTTAGATTAGTTTAATATTTTGTATTATGCAGTATTGTTTCTGATTGGTTGAACTTGTTAAAAGTAAAGACTTCTTAATTTGTGTCATTTAACTAAAACATCATATATTTTGAAACGGAGGGAGTATTTGTTAAAGAAGATAAATGTATGTAAGCGAGAAATAAAAGGAGCTTATAAGCCTCACTATTATTAGCAAGATATGTAGTGCCACGGACAAATCATATGTTATTTTCGAAATACTAAAAAATATATTATAATGTCAAGTACTCAAACTTGTTTGTCTAAATGTAAGTTAAGAAAGATAGTGCTATCTGTGAATTAGGATATTTATCAAAGTATTATTTTTCAAATTGAAATAACACACTTTGTTATCATTAGCATAACATTTGTCAACAGAAGAATCTTACGTTATTTTTAGACAATAAAAGAGACATTTTTATGTTAACTAGTCAAGCATGCTTATATATGTTATAAAAGCTAGTTGTAATATGTATGTTATTATTTATTAGGATAATTTGATGCTTTTTATTTAAACTAACACATATTATAACTAATTAATAAGCAAAAAAAGCTCACACACTTGACTACCATTAGCGAAAGACATCTAACGATGGACAAATCATATGTTATCTTTGATAGAATAAGAAAGAAATATTTCTGTCAACTAGTCAAGCACGCTTGTTCTACTAATGTGTGTTATGAAAGCTAGTTGTAATATGTATGTTACTATTTAAGAAAGACAATGTTACACCAATGAGTCTAGCAGTATGTTCTGTATGTTAAGAAAACTAGATGTAATATGTGGGTTATTATTTATTAGGGAATCTATTAAAAAGAATTGGCCTTTTTGAAATCAAGTAACACGCATCATTATTAAGTAGAAAAATCTTGCACACTTGACTAATATTATCCAGACATTTGGCGAAGGACAAATCATACGTTATTTTTGAGATAAGAAAGACAACGTTACACCAACAAGTCTAGTACACATGTTTTGTATATTAAGAAAGCTAGTTTTAGTATGTAGGTTATTATTTTTTAGGATATATACTAAGAATTGGCTTTTTGAATTGAAGTAACACACGTCATTATTAAGTAGAAAAAACTTACACACTTGACTATCATTAACGAGGCATTTGGTGATAGACAAATCATACGTTATTTTGAGATAATAAAAAAGCCAAAATTAAGCCAACTAATCTAGCACGCTTTTTTTGTAACGTATATTAAGAAAGTTAGATGTAATATGTGTGTTATTATTTATAAGGGAATCTATCAAAAATCTTTTTATTAAATTGAAGTAACGCACTTCATCATTATTTAGTGGAAAAAGTTTACACACTTGACTACATTATTAACAAGACATTTGGCGATAGATGAATCATACGTTATTTATGAGATAATAAGAAAGACAAAGTTACGCTCAAGCACGCTTATTCTTGTAATGTATATCTAAAAAGATATATTTAATATGTAGTTATATTTATTAGGGAATCTATCGAGAATCCGTTTTTTAAATTGTAATAACGCACATCATTATTATTAAGCGGAAAAGCTTACATACTCTCACTTTTTGAATGAAGTAACGAACATCGTTATTATTTAGCTGAAGAAGCTTACACTTGACTTCCATTAGCAAGAGATTTGGCAATAGACAAATCATACATTAGTTTTGAGATAATAAGAATGATGTTGAGTGCGCTTTTAATCCACTATCCTCAAGAAGGTTCATACTGGTATTTCCATGGTTCAAAGTATCAAAGACAATGGTCAAAAAGTCCCAATCATCAGATCTACTCGTCATATAGTAGTTGGGAAACAAAAGAAAAAGTTTCTTATAGTTTAAACATTTATATTTCTTAGTTAACCATCATTAAAGGTCATTGTGGAGTTTGGCTTTACGAATCAGTGAGACTCATCAGCCATGTTCACGCTATAGGTGCGGTTTGTGAGACATAAAACAACACTAACAATTATGGACCTTATAGTCATCCTAGTAAGCACAAGAATTGACTCGATCTATATACCTACAACCTATGTGACTTCATTTTATACTGAGTGTATATTAGTTAGAAACAAAAGTAGCAATTTTCTAAGGGAAGAAGTTAATCGTAATATGTATGTTACTATGTATTAGGGTATTTTGATTTAAACTAACTCACACTAACCTGCAATAATAAGTGGAAAAAGCTCACATGCTTGACAACCATTTGCGAGACATCTAACGATGGATAAACCATATGTTACTTCTGAGATAATAAGAAAGAAATTCTTATGCCAACTAGTAAAGTACATTTGTTCTACTAATATATGTTATGAAGCTAGTTGTAATATGTGTTACTATTTATTAGGTTATCCATTGAAAATACGATTTTTGAATTAAACTAACGCACATCATCATTAATAAATGGAAAAAAGCTTACAGCCTACCATTAGCGAGACATTTGGCGATAGACAAATTATACGTTATTTTTGAGATAAGAAAGACAATGTTACATCAATAAGTCTAGCACACATGTTGTAGCAACGTATGTTAAGAAAACTAGCAGTAGTATGTGAATTATTATATTATTAGAGAATCTATTAAGAATTCGCTTTTTGAATTGAAGTAACGCACATCATCATTATTAAGAAGAAAAAGCTTACACACTTGACTATAGTTAGTAAGGCATTTGGTGATAGAAAAATCATATGTTAATTGAAGTAACGCACTTCACCATTATTTAGTGGAAAAGCTTACACACTTGACTACTATTAGTGAGACATTTGGCGGTAGACAAATCATACGTTATTTTTTTAGATAAGAAAGAAAACGTTACACCAACCAGTCTAGCACGCATGTTCTAACAATTGTTAAGAAAACTAGAGGTAGTATGCGAGTTATTATTTATTAGAGAATCTATTAAGAATTCGCTTTTTGAATTGAAGTAACGCATGTCATCATTATTAAGAAGAAAAAGCTTACACACTTGATTATCATTAGTGAGACATTTGGTGATAGAAAAATCATACGTTAATTGAAGTAACAACTTCATCATTATTTAGTGGAAAAAACTTACACACTTGACTACCATCAGCGAGACATTTGGCAGTAGACAAATCATACGTTATTTTTGAGATAAGAAAGACAATGTTACACCAACCAGTCTAGCACACATGTTCTAACAATATATGTTAAGAAAACTAGAGGTAGTATGTGAGTTATTATTTATTAGAGAATCTATTAAGAATTCGTTTTTTGCATTGAAGTAACGCACATCATCATTATTAAACAGAAAAAGCTTACACACTTGACTATCATTAGTGAGACATTTGGTGATAGAAAAATCATACGTTAATTGAAGTAACGCACTTCATCATTATTTAGTGGAAAAAGCTTACCAACAGCGAGACATTTGGCAGTAGACAAATCATACGTTATTTTTAAGATAAGAAAGGCAACGTTACACCAACCAGTCTACCACGCATGTTCTAACAATGTATGTTAAGAAAACTAGTGGTAGTATGTGAAGAAAATTAGTGTGACACATGGTGATAGACAAACCATATGTTGATTGAAGTAACGCACTTCCATTAGAGAGATATTTGGCGGTAGACAAATCATACGTTTTTTTTGAGATAAGAAAAATAAAGTTACACCAACCAGTCTAGCACGCATGTTCTAACAGCATATGTTAATAAAATTAGCAGTAGTATGTGAGTTATTATTTATTAGAGAATCTATTAAGAATTCGTCTTTTGAATTTAAGTAATGCACGTCATCATTATTAAGCTGAAAAAACGTACACACTTGACTATCATTAGTGAGACATTTGGTGATAGAAAAATCATACGTTAATTGAAGTAACACACTTCATCATTATTTAGTGGAAAAAGCTTACACACTTGACTACCATTAGCGACATTTGGCGATCGACGAATCATACGTTATTTATGAGATAATTAGAAAGACAAAGTTACGCTCATGCACGCTTGTTCGTGTAAAGTATATCTAAGAAGGTAGATTTACTATTTATTAGGGAATCTATTGAGAATCCTCTTTTTAAATTGAAGTAATGCACATCATCATTATTATTAAGCGAAAAAAGCTTACACACTTGGACTAACATTAGTGAAATATTTGGTAAAGAACAATCATATGTTTTTTTGAGATAATAAAGAAAACGTTACACCAACTAATCAAACATGCATATTCTAATAAGGTATGTTAAGAAAAGTAGTTGTAGTATGTGAGTTATTATTTATTAGAGAATCTATTCAGAATTTGCTTTTTTAATTGAAGTAACATACGCCATTATTATTTAGTGGAAAAAGCTTACATTTGACTACTATTAACTAACGAGACATTTGGTGATACACGAATCATATATTTTTTTAGATAATATGAATAACAAATTTACGCCAATTAACGAAGCACGTTTGTTCTTGTAATGTATATGAAGAAAATTAGTTGTAATAAGTAGGCTATTAATTATTAGATAATCTATCAAAAATTTAGTTTTTTGAATTGAAGTAATATCATCAATATTAAGCAGAAAACCTTACACTTGACTATTATTAGTAAGTCATTCGACGACAAATGGATTGGACGTTATTCTAAAGATAATATATATATATAAAAAAGGATAATGTTATGTCAAGTAGTTAAGCATTCTTGTTATAATAACATATATGAAAAAAAAAGATACTTTGTTATATGTGGGTTTTGGGATAATGTATCGAAAATTTGTTTTTTAATTTAAACTAACGCACTTTTAAGCGGAAAAAATGTACACATTTGCTATTATAAACAAGACATTTTGCAATATACGAAACTTAGGTTACTTTTGGCTTTTGAGATAATAAAATAAAATATCATCATTACCCGAAACTAATCAAACATCTTTGTTCAAATAACGTATGTTTAAAAAGTTAGTCGGACGGTATCTCACACATGCTTTTTTTTTTTTGTAGAAGATCGACAAATGAACTTTCTATTCGCGCATAAAATAATGACCCACATCTGATTGAAGTTAATCATATAAATTACTTCGCTATTGCTTTCTCTTGCACTTTCATTTTGAGCTATTGAGTGTTCAATATATCGAGTCGTTTTGATCGTTTTTTCTATGGTGCATGTTTCTTTATTTCTTAGTGGTCATTTTTTCTCGAAAATGCTCAGAATCTTCAAAATTAATTTTTCTAAAAAAATTAGTTAGAAAACTTTTATAGTAGCTCTCTTTCAGAAACATATTCATCATGAATAACTCTTTAGAGTTTTTATTGTTTGTTGACTTCTCAATGATTCTCAAGTCATTCGGTTCACAACAATTCCGTGTACTTCTCATTTAGTCCAAACAAGAAATCAAATGTTTATAGAAATGACAACACTATCCAATCATACATATAAATGTCCAAAACGGACACAATCTCCTTTAAAAAGCAATTCTGAAAAGTGTCCGTCTGACCAATCTTTCAATTTAAAGAGTCTAATAAATAAGTAAATATAAATTTCCAAGTTTTCTACACACACATTCCCCTGCTCCTGCCCTTTGCTTCTTCTCTCGGTCTAGGAAAGTTTCAATGAATAAAATTATTTAGTTGTTGCTTTCAGGGAGCTTCCGCCCATAAACTAGCACCATCACAAATTCCTTTGCAGAGGAACCAACACACGCAGCGACTCTTTCATGCTTAGAAGTTGTTTCCAACCATAAGTCCACTAAGCTATGAAGCTGCAACGTTGGGAGCACTGATTCTCCCATACATCTTATCTCCACCTGTTAAAAAAGTTAACATTTACGAGTGCGCTTTTAATCCACTATCCTCCATAAGGTTCATACTAGTATTTCCATGGTTCAAAGAATCAAAGACAATGGTCAGAAAAGTCCCAATCATCAGATGTACTCGCGATACAGTAGTTGGGAAAGGAAAGAGTTTATTCTAGTTTAAACATTTATGGATCTTCGTTAACCAACATTAAAGGTCATGTGGAGTTTGGCTTTATGAACCAGTGGGACTCATCAGCCATGATCAAGATATAGGTGCGGCTTGTGAGATATAAAAGTTTTAAGGGTAATACAACAGCTATGGACCTGCTATTCATCCTAGTAAGCACAAAAATTGACTCGATATATTTAACTACAGCATATGTGACTCCATGTTAAATTGAGTGTATATTAGTTAGAAACGAAAAAGTGGCAACTGGCTAGAAAAGGTTGCTTACCTCGGTTTCACTTTTAAGATCAAGCTTCTTCATGAGGTACTTTTGGATATGAGAAACTGGAATACTTCCATCCCTACCAAATAATAAGACAGACAATCAACTCTGGTACAATATAATTCTTCCAACCAGTAAATTAGACACTCCCATTCCACAAAATAAGGAGGCTTTATCAAGAAACATACACCAAAAAAAAAATATATATATATATATATGTAACATGGAAACTCTAACCGACTGCGAAATGGAATTTGAATCCATAGATGGAACGTAATTTTTAATTTAAGTTGACAAATAAAAACTTTGTGACAAGAAAAGAAAACTTACCTTATTCTCAAGTAGTTTGCTGGAATCTGAGGCAAAGATGTTTCTCCGTCCCTGAAACCAGCGACTCCTCGTCAAGATACCAAGAAAATAGAAATGCATATGTATAAAACTCAGATACAGAACAAGAATAAAGAAACTCACTGATTAATTGACGCCACAAGTGAGAACCAAACAGGACCTTTTCTCCTCTCCTGATTCAAGCTTGCTACACCTGGTAATGGTGAAATTATTGAATCACCAAAAGAAGAAGACCTTTTTCGGCGAGTCCTACACGTTCTTTTAAGAGTAGCAGTTTCTGATGTTGTAGGATCACCGTTATTGCTGATCTCTTCCTCAAGTTTACATTTTCTTTTCTTCTCCTTTGTTTTGGTTTTACTCCCCTCAACATCATTGTGGGATGCATTTCCATGCTCAGATTTTGGGTCCTCTGTTCCGTTCGCCACTTCAACAAGAAAATTTAGAGGTTTCCAAGAATGCAATTTGGAATCCCAAGGTTCATCACCACTCTTGTTTCTTCTATTAGAAAGGGACTGGTTGGGCTCAGCACATGAAGACTGCAAAAAAGAATAAATCGAAAAATAACTAAATGTGTACGATCCTATCTAACGATCATAATAAGTCATAAGGTTGTGTTTAAAGCTGAAAATGTACAATATAGTTTGAATGATATGTACAAAAATAAAATAAAACATAAAGCAAAAGAGACATGCATTGATCATCTTCTTTACCTGTCTTTTATTCTGAGTGAATTGTTTAAGTGTTTCAGGCGAGCTTGCACTCTCTGTGTTATCATCTCCAAATTCTTCTTCCTTTTTCACAACTCTCTTAGTGAATGAACCGCTACCTCGCACATCTTTCCTCGTGGCAGTTTTTGTTCTTTTTCCTGTTGTACCAGCTTGTGCTGAAACCCTAGGTGTGCTTACCACCAAAGACGAGATAGACCTCTCTTTCCTCCTTGCAGGTAATGTGTTGGAAGACACACTCTCTCTCTTCCGTTTCAGGGGAAATAATTTCGTCCTCAAGTCTTGCAAAATGTGGTCAGGCCTAAAATACATGCATACGAGTAGTTACTTAGTGAATGCATAAGTTCACGAACCAAGAAAGCTCTTACTGATGAATAACTAGTAAGAGAGAGAAAGTACTTGTTTCTGGTTCTAAAATAAATTTATTGGTACCAACGAAAGTATCATGCTAACCAGCATGTTCAGGTTATAAGAGTATAGTACTAAAGTGATTTGAGTATGGTTCTAAAATAAACTCTTCAGCATTATGTTTAAAATATTTTGTCCCATTAACAGTAAGAGCTAAAAGACTTCTAATGGTCTGTGGTACACATGTAATCTAAGAAGAAGTTATAACTCCTAAACCACACAGAATGTGTAACTGAAAAAGAGGAGGAGAAGAACATACTTTAGTTTATCCAGGGGGGTACCACCGAGGTCAATATCGCATACTGGACAGCTTTCTATCTCATCCTCTGTGATTTTCTCATAAATGCATTTTCTGCAAACTGCACAAAAGTGATTTAAGAACTTGTCTCATTTCATAAGTAGTAACCACTAGGTAAAAACAAACTGTTAACATCAAATATAAACAAATTACATACGAAGGCAAGAAGATAAAAAAATTACTTTCAAAGATCGAGAGTTCAACTCAACAATTGGCAACAGCTAGTTTGTTTTTAAAAATCATCATGATCTTAGATAGTTAGCAACCTAAGCAAAAGCATTGGCATCAGACCAAAATGGAACCGCAAAAATTGATGGTGATACTGCATATATACCCAGAAACCAAACCAAGAAACAAATGAGACCAGCTAATTTTGGCACTGCAGTAAACTTAAATATACAACAAACTCCGATAATAAAACGAACTTTGCTCAGTTTTACAATTAATATCACACTTAATGAGCATATTAGTCTATCTTATATATCTTATGAGACCGTTTTGGTCATTAAAGTAACAAGGATAAAGGGTGGGTAACAACAGTGTTGTATAAACATCGGAATTGAAGATTGATTAATAAGTCTCCAAGAAGAATCTAAACTGTCTTGATTCCCGGAGAGGAAAGAAGCTGATAAACACTAATTAATACGAATATCAACTGCCATTAAAACAGATAAGGGCACTTATTACTTGTTCTTCCTAACACTACATGTTGGATACAAATCAAACTAAACAACATGCAGCTACAACATTTATACATGATTAGCCAAAAAAAAAAACAAAATTTCGACCACAACCCATCTTTGACAAAGAAAACACTCTCATTTTCACCTAAACAGACGAACAAAAAAAGCAGATTCTTAAAGTCTAGATGTAAACAAAAAATTGAAGTATCTGGTCAACATCAACAACTGTTAGTTGAGGAAACCAACTATTCCTTGACCCCTGAATACGAACTTCATCAAATCGATAAAAGAAATGGATTGAGAAAACACAAAAACAAAAGCAGAAGACAAGATCAACAACAACATCAACAAGCATACAAAAGATACAAAACACACAGAGAAATCAATCAAACAACGAATAAAGACAAAGAATTTGCGAATTACAGAGGCGAATTTGGAAAAAGCGAATTGAAAACGTAAATCGAAAAGGAGAAGAGAAGAGAAGAGAAAGAACTAACACGTATGAAGACACTCAGAAATGGTAGTGGCGTCACGGAGGAGATTGTCACAGAGAGAACAAGTCATGCATGCCACCACCGTTTCTCTCTTCACCCTGACCACCATGTTTCCTCCTTCCATTACTCTCTCTCCGTTCAAACCCTTCTTGTTGCGTATATCAAAGAAGATTAGTCGCTTAATCGCACGTACTATCCCCAAAACTGCATGTTATACGATGAAAAAAAAGACAACGACCCAACCATAAAACAAAAAAAAAGAACCCAGATTTACGTTGGTAGCGATACCTACATTGAAATCCAAATCCGGTTAAGTCTCAACACTGAAGGGTCGAAGAGAAGCGGAGTGGAGAAAGTCTTAATCGGGGTGAAGACGGAGAAAAGGAGGCTGAAGAGAAGAATCTGGGGATTGGAGGAAGGATAGAATGGAGAGGGAATTAGGGAGAGTGGTGAGGAGACGATCTGAAGGAATCGAGGAAGAGAAGGGTTATATAAGGTGGAAGAAGAAGGCTCCTCTCTCTCTATCTATCTATCTCTCTTGGAAACAAATCAAAGGGGTCTTCGTGTTGAGGTGAAGAGAAGCGACGATACCCGTCGTATTGAGAGTAAAAAAAGACGTTTCTTCCTTTTCTCTCTCTGTTTTTTGTTTTTTTCCTTTTTTCCTTTTATTTTTTTCCATTTGTTTTTTTGTCAAATGGGCTTTTTCAAGGTTGCAAAAGCCCAGTAGCCCGATTTTTTACACTGTCCTTTTTACTCTTTTTTTTTTTTAAGAATTAGATATTTTAACTTTTTGTTTGTTGTGAAATATTTAGACTGAGGGGGGGGCGGGGGGCGGATAAAGTGAAGCAGCTGATTAACAGTGAGTGTTTGGTTCTCTCAATGATTGAATTGGTGATTTTTTTTTTTAAATAAACGTTTATAAGAAAATAATATTGTTAGTTAACGAATTTCAATAGTACTAAATTTTAACCCGCGGTACACCGCAGACATATAATTTCTCTTATAATTTATATTTTATGTTGTATCTATTTGTTAAATATTGAATATTTTGTAAATAGAGAAATAACTAAATTTTCTAGTTATTGTGCGGCTAAATATTTATATTATTTTTTAACCTGCAATACACTTTATTACCATTTGTTTGTTATTTTTAGTTTGTTTTATTTAGTGTTTGAGATTCTATTTTGATTTTTAATTACTATAACAAAAAATAAGGGATCTAAATACATAATCAGTAATTATACGTTGCGATTAAGTCATATTTTTCCTAATGATTTAATTATTTTATACAATCTTAGTTAAATCAACTTGATTTTATGTCAAATATTCTAATATTAGTAGTGTTGATAAATAATTAAATGAGGATTTAACCCGTGTTAACATAAATTTAATAATATTTTATTAATTTCAACATGTTCTCTTTATAACTCATCTACTATATAACCACATTATATAGTATTTTAGAATTTTTAATTTTACATATTCGTAATAATTAAATTTTTTATTAAGTTTATATATGTTAATTATAATATTTAAATAATTGTCAATCGAATTTTTTCTTACATTAAGAATCAAAGCTCACAGATTTTGGAAAACAAAATGGAAATCAAATTAAATTTTTTCTTTGTTTACGAATGATTCAGATATAGAATATCTTCAAAACACAACATAATGTATGGTTAAATATATGATAGTTTCTATTTCCATATTGATTGCTGTTATTTTTTTAATTGAAATAAAATGTAAAATATTTAGGAAACAAAATCTGGAGTAATGTTAGTTTTGGAAATTTTTTAAGGGTTAATGTTGTAAATAAATTTTTAAATAAACAAAACTAAAAGGAAATAACACAAAATGTACTTTAAAAATGTTAATATAGATATCTAAAGGTTTTGCTTTAATAAATTTCGTGTAATAAAAGTATGTTGTTTATTGGAGATTAGTGGTTTAACATCATTTGGTGTTATTGTTAATCCGGTATAAACCAATAATGGATACGAAAATCTAATTGCACTGACTATTTTGAAAACCGATTTACAAAAGAGATGGAAAGATAAGCTCAAATCTATATTTGTAAATATGTAACAAATTGAGAACAAAAAAAAAATTCCCCAACTACTAAAGAAAAGAGTCATATCCAGACAAACAAAAGATCCACAGTTTTACTCTTAAAAACCCTAGTTACAAATTTACTCTAAAAAGCACTAACTTATTTTCTCAAACATGTTATAACACTATTGTAACCTTCAAGTCATTACAATCAACAAAACAAAAAAAAACTGTTTTCTTAAATCACTTATCAAATCCCGTTAAATCAGTTATTTGTGTTATAATAAATATTTTTTTAAAAAATAATTTGATGCATCATTTTGTTTGATATATTCGTAAAATAAGTCAAACAAATCGAATAACTAAATTTTATCATCATTTCACGAATAATTTGGTAGATGATAATTGATGAGAGAGACACATCACGCAAACCTCCCCGGCTCCCCCAAACAGCATAAATAGTCACACTAACTACAGTCTACTCAGGATTTTCCTAGTTCCTACCGACAATTGGCAATTTAAATCAATTTTAACCTTTACACATTTGTCATTCGTGTATCCTTAAACCTACTGAAAATGAAACGATCAATACAAAAATAACACATTCTGTAGATAGATCGCAAAACATTCTAGTTGTTCCCTCTACTCCCGAACACATCATTTGACCGTACATTCTATCCACGTGTCGAAACAACAACGGCAGGTTATAATAGAACTTTCCATTGAGCCAGTCAAAAAGAAGACAAAAAATTGTAGTACAGTATAAGCTTTGCGTCATCAACGGCATAATTATTAATTATCACATGCCTCCACATGTACACCGTGCCGCACCTGATCCCCACCGTAACATTTGACATCTCAACATGGATTGGATCCTCTACTCTCTCCTCCGTATCAAAACAATAAAATAAATTTTATTTTTATTAACTTTTTTTTTTTTTAATTTTTCCAAGTGAAAACAAAATTAAAGAGAGCGAAGTTTTAAGTCCCCAAACATGCACGAGGAAGCTCTCTGAATCCCCCAGAAGAGACGAACGCGTAGAAACAGACTCTCTCGAATCCAAATCCAAATTCGCAGAAGAAGAAGAATCTGGAAACCCTAATCTGTTCACTCGTTTTCTATCAATCAAGTAAGTAGTGAATCTCCGAGATCTGTGTGTTCTTCCCTCTGGGAATGTGCTTCTTCTTCTTCGTGGAGAACGATTAGGGGGGAGATAAAACACAAATTTATGAAGAGTTCTCTGACAAGTTTCGCACATTGATGAATCAAATTCGTCGTTGGCAGAGGATTCTGATCCTCTCGCTGTTATTGTTATCCGTCTTAGCTCCGATTGTTTTCGTTTCCAATCGCCTCAAGAGTATTACTTCCGTCGGTGAGCTTCCTAATTCTCTTCTCGATGATGTTAGTTTGATCGATATGGCCGTAGTTTAGTGGAACATTCATGTGTAGAAGAAGTTGTTTACTCGATTTCGATTGTTTGTATTTCTCGAGTTCACTATTGGCTTTACCTTTGTTTGATTGATGTAGTCTCAGCTTTTTGGATTTACGCTTCTGAATTATGTTTTTGATTTTGTCTGTTGATTGTTTTCTGCCAGATAGAGGAGAATTTATTGAAGAGCTATCCGACATTGTGAGTATATTCTGAGCTTATAGATCCCCCCTGGTTTCTTCTGTTCTTAATCCTCTCATCAGGAACTACTCTTCAGTATTTGCAATTTGATTGTGCCATGATTCAATGTTACTGTAGTTTTGCTTATTTGTATCATTTACTCGAGAAGTGAACAACTGAGATGCTACCTTTTTTATTATGCAGACATATAAGAGTGATGACCTTAGACTTACCGCTATTGAACAGGTTCTGTTTGTTGCCACTCTACTCAGTAAACCTTGTTTTTTGAGCATTCTTTTTGCTGAAGTTGGGTTGCTTTGTTAATTTAGGACGAAGAAGGCTTGAAGGAGCCTCAACGTATTTTGCAGGACCAAGAGTTTAATTCTCTGGTTTCGTCAAATTCTTCTGATAAAAGTAATGATACTGTGCAGTCTATTGAGAGAGACAAAACAAGCTTTCTCTCAGAAATTAATGGGGGTAATATATTTTGGATTTGGTGTTACTTTGTTTTGTTGTCATTTTCGTGGAAGCTTTCTTATTAGTACATACCATGTATTTCAGGAAATAATCACAAAACAAAGGAGGAACAATCAGTCATTTCACAGCAAACCACACTAAGCTCTAATGCGGAGGTGCGTATTTTAATCCAGTCGATGAAGATATAACAAGTTTGATAGGGATTAGGCTTTGACGCAATTGACAATGAGAATTCTAGTATCTTCTTATCAAATCACAAGACACTTTCTTTTCCATGGGCTTTGCCAACACTTGTGAACAGGAAACCGAATTTGGACTTTGCATCGAGATTGTTAGATCATATGCTTTCATTTTAGTAATTTCTGCTCTTTTTCCTGTCTCAGGTTAAATTCCCAGCAAGAGATATTCAACTTAAACGTAAAACAGAATTCCGACCCCCTTCAGGTAAAAGTGAAAAGAATACGAGGGTTCAGCTTGAAAGAGCAACAGATGAGAGGGTAAAGGAGATCAGAGACAAAATTATCCAAGCGAAAGCCTATCTGAATTTGGCCCTACCTGGGAATAACTCCCAAATCGTAAAGGAGTTGAGAGTTCGAACAAAAGAGCTGGAACGGGCTATCGGCGATGTTACCAAGGATAAATATTTGCCAAAGAGGTAAGAACAGCTGAATGATTCAAAGGGATTCCTGTTCCTTTCTGTAAAAGCGTTGGCATTTAATTGTGAAACCAATATTGTATTAATTTGGAGAGTCATACTTAAAATGTTTTGTTCCTTTCAGCTCTCCTAACAGACTAAAGGCCATGGAAGCTGCGTTATACAAGGTCAGTCGTGCCTTTCACAACTGTCCTGCCATTGCAACCAAACTCCAAGCCATGACTTATAAAACCGAAGAACAAGCTCGGGCGCAGAAGAAGCAAGCAGCATATTTAATGCAGCTTGCAGCAAGGACTACCCCAAAAGGGCTTCACTGTCTCTCAATGCGGTTGACAACAGAATACTTTGCCCTGGATCATGAAAAGAGGCAGCTTTTTCAACAAAGTTATAATAATCCCGATCTCTACCATTACGTAGTCTTCTCTGACAATGTTTTGGCCTGTGCGGTTGTTGTTAACTCTACAATTTCCTCATCAAAGGTAGATGCTTCACGTTTGTTCTCTTTCTTTCAACATGTTCTAGTTCACTTCCTTTAGACTCACTTAATTTGATATCTAGATAAATGCTTTAGGCTTAGTACCATAGGAATGTGTCTGGTTATGAAACTAGGAAATGGAAGTTACATATTGTGTCCTCTTTGTTCAGTGAACCACTTCGTGTTTTTTTTATTACTGTTGAGAAACCTTGCGTTGTTTTATGTTTACATGTTTCAAAATTTATGACCTATATAATTACTCAGGTATCATTTTAAACCATGTTGCTAGGATCTTAGACTTGTTAATGCAAGATCCATTTTCTGATCCAAACTTTCGATTTGTTTAATGCTCGGAAGAGAATAATTCCAAATCACTGCTGAAGCCATATGTCTTTTAACAAATGATATTACTGCTTTCAGGAACCGGGAAAGATAGTATACCATGTGGTGACAGATTCACTCAATTACCCAGCAATCTCAATGTGGTTTCTATTAAACCCAGGTGGCAGAGCTTCAATCCAAATCCTAAACATTGATGAGATGAATGTCTTTCCTTTGGAACATGCTAAATTGCTGATGATGCAAAACTCAAGTGACCCAAGAATCATTTCATCGCTCAACCATGCACGCTTCTTTCTCCCAGATATCTTTCCAGGTCTGAACAAGATCGTACTCTTTGACCATGATGTTGTAGTTCAAAGAGATCTAAGTAGACTGTGGAGCCTTGATATGAAAGGGAAAGTTGTTGGAGCTGTAGAGACTTGTCTCGAAGGTGAACCTTCATTTCAATCGATGGACACAGTCATTAATTTCTCAGATGCATGGGTTGCTCAGAAATTTGATCCTAAGGCTTGCACTTGGGCATTTGGGATGAATCTATTCGATCTCAAAGAATGGAGAAGACAGGATTTGACATCTGTATACCTGAAATACTTTGACCTGGTACATGATCTCCTTCCCTCTTTATTTCTCTGCATCAAGACTCACACTGTTAACCTTGTAACTTCCCATACCTTCTTTGAATGACTCTTCAAACTTAATGAGTTTGTGATCTTTAGTAATATGAATCAGTTATGTCCATAAATTCAATGTCTTATTCTTACATATGTGTGTGTGGTGAAATTGTTATGATTGCAGGGAGTAAAAAGACATCTGTGGAGAGCAGGGAGCTTGCCAATAGGTTGGTTGACTTTCTTCGGGCAAATGTATCCATTGGAGAAGATATGGAATGTGGTTGGGCTAGGTCACGAATCAGGAGTCAGAGCAAGGGACATTGAAAAAGCAGCGGTTATACACTACGACGGGATCATGAAACCGTGGCTAGACATTGGTATAGAGAAGTACAAGCGCTACTGGAACATACATGTACCTTACCATCACCCTTACTTACAACGGTGCAACATTCACGATTGATTTTTAATTTTTTTTTAAAGAAGTTCCACACAAAACTTAGATTCAATTCGATTCTTTTCTTCTTTCCAAATGTTATAATTAGCTTCATTCTTTTTACGATTTCTTGTGTAAATCTTTGTTCTTTTTGATACATTACACCAAAATTACTCAAGAGCTTAAATGTCAGATTTAGTTTTACAGCAACGTAGTGTTGTTCGTTCTTAACCTCGGAAGATACCTCCTTTTTTTGGTTGTTATATATGTGCAATCTGATGCAGTTTATAATAATAAGAATCCCACCAGTAGAGAAGAAGAAGAAGAAGAGAGAAAAAGATTGTGTTGGGAGGGAAAGAGATGAAATATGACACGTGGATGGAGCCTATAGGTGGAGTATGGATAGAAGCATATCCAAGTAAGATGGCTTGTGTTGGTTCGGACAGATTTTTTATCCACCACACATATTTAGCCAATTCACAAGCAAAGAAATCAAAAGTGTTGTTGTTGTTATAGAGAACACACATACAGAACAAAATCAAACTCAGTTGAAGAGTCTCTCAGTCGTTAGGGGAAGCAAAGAGAGAAAATGGCTAGCTTCACTGCCTCCGCTTCCACTGTCTCCGCCGCTCGTCCGGCTCTTCTTCTCAAGCCCACCGTCGCCGTCTCCGCTCCGGTTCTTGGTAAAGGCCTTCCCTTTTTTCCTTTCTTTCTTAGATCTAATTTTATTAGAGATTCATTCATTCCGGTTATGTGAAAAGTGAAGATCTTTGGTTGCTGAAAAATTTGTTGGTGGTGAATCAACAAGATATCAAGAAACCATTTTGATTTAAAGGTTCTATTGTGGTTAGAAACAATCAAAAGAAGTACAACATGATTTGGATTTTCCGGACTTAGTATTGTGTGAAGAGTGTGATTTATAAACGTATAGACCAAAGCTTAGTTTAGTGGAGATGAAGAAGAATCATCAAGAAACCAATTTTGATGGTCACTATAATAACTGGATTTACTATTTGTTGCTTAGGTTTGCCTCCAATGGGTAAGAAGAAGGGAGGAGTGAGATGCTCAATGGAGACAAAGCAAGAAGGAAACGTCTCAGCCATGGGAGCTGGAGTTTCAGCGGCAGCAACTGCTGCTTTGACCGCGGTGATGAGCAACCCGGCAATTGCATTGGTGGACGAGAGGATGTCTACAGAAGGAACAGGATTACCCTTTGGTCTCAGCAACAACCTCTTGGGTTGGATTCTGTTTGGAGTGTTTGGTTTGATCTGGACTTTCTACTTCGTCTACACTTCTTCCCTCGAGGAGGATGAAGAATCTGGTCTCTCGCTCTGAAGAATGAATCTTTCTTCTTCTTCTCCTTTCCATTTTCATGTGAGAACATGAATCAAAAGTGATCGTTTCTAATTTCTTGTAATTGTTAAGTAAAGACTAAAAACTATTGTCATGTGTTAATTTGTCCAATTCTCTTTTATCTTGTCACAAACAATGAAGAAGAGGAGATTATGTGATAATTAAATATCATGACCATATATGTTCACCAAAACTAAACGATTGAAATGGATGAACTCGAGAGAGAGCTTGTAAAGGTCAGTGAGAACCAAATTGCTAATCAGTCTTGCAAACGTTAAATGTTGGAATCACTAAATTGTACACTTTTTGCATGATATAACCCATGTTGATACTCTCTTATAAACCATATACGTATTCAAAAGGTAGCAAGACGAGTAAAGCAAAATCTAATTTTATTCATTCATTAGCTTAATTTTTATGACAATACAATAAGCATCTTTCAGTGCATAGATATTCAATAAAGACCAAACTCACTTGTTACCCTGTCCACTACCGTGGAGATTATCAAAGTAACCTTTAGGATCACTTTCAAAGTTGTCCCTTGAAATGTAAGAAGAACCACTGCTGCCTGGCGCTACCATGTAACCGCCTCCTCCAGCACCGCCACCGCTTTTCCCTCCTCCTCCACCGGCACTCTTCCCTCCCCCACCACCACCGCTCCTCCCTCCACTTCCACCGGAACCACCTTTCCCACCCCCACCTCCGCCGCTACCACCTTTTCCTCCCATTTTCTGAAGTCTTAGCTCTTAGTTAGATTCTTTACTAGATTGTAAGATTTATTGTGTGACTGAAATAAGATAGTTAAGAGGATGGAGTATTTATAACAGTAAATTTTCAAATGGATGGGTCAAAACCAGTCTTTCCCAATAATACGAATACGATTTAATTTAGTCTTTGCATTTTGATTGACCCATACCAACCGCCTCGTAAACGTATATAGCATCTACTCGTAAAGTGGAAAAAAAATTAACTTAGTCTCGGAAGATCAACAAAACCAGTATTTCCATATATCTGGACTCCACGCATCCCCAGTTGAAATAGAGTCATAGTACCATCGAGTAGAAATGTATAAAATATAAATATCGTAATTCGTAAATTGATATATGTATCATTTTTAGTTTCTACTTCGTTGATTGATCTCAGCTTTGTAAAAAATACTACTAAGACTCTAGTACATTGTAGGGGGGGTTTTTTTTTTTTTTATGACATCTACATTGTAGGGGTAGGAGTGAGTATATAATGGATAGTGACTAGTGAGTAGCCACGGAATTAATCAATACCTCATGATGAAAGATTCATGCATATTACTCGTCTGGTGTTTGTGTACAAATGCACGTTCACACACATGTATTCAAATGTGCAATGACATAGAATGTAAAAATAAAAATAAAAATTTCATGGATTAACGGTCAAGAAATAGGGGACGTTGATCAATCAAAACATGCAAGTGAGTGCGGTGACATTCTAAGTTCTTTTATTGACAAAGACGGACACAAAATTTACAGATTATAGGAAAAAGTGTATAATACAAATATGTGTGTATGATTTAAGAAGGATGATCAAGACGAAGCTGTGAGAGATGGTGATGGATGTCAGGAGAATGATGATCTTCAAAACTAGTTCGATCTTCTTAAATATTTTAATATGTGAATATTGTATCGTCGAAGAAATCAAATTGGACAGCTTGTCCAATCTACTTATCCCACGGCTTCCATATTTTGTCGTTTTCCACTTCCCAATTAAAAAATTAACATATACCCCTTCTTTTCATATGTTTTAGAGGTTTTTCTTTGTTTCATAATATAAGATGTTTTTAATTTTTTAAGTAACTTTTAAACTATTTTTCTATTTTTTATTATTTATTTTATGCAGTCTTGTTTATGATTGGTTGAATTTTTTTAAAGTGATTATTTCTTAATCTGCATGCTTTCACTCAAAACGGAGGGAGTATAATTTTGTGTTAATTTATCTATTTTTTACCCTTTAACTTATACATTAATATTACTACTTCTATCTTGACTTGTATTATCAACATCTGGTTAAAATGTTAAAGAGAAAATAAACTTAAAAAACCTAAGAGCAACAATATCGGGAACCTCTAAAGGAGAGGATGTTAAACACTGTTTTAATTTTTTTATGAATTAATTGTGTCTGATTTTGAATATAAGAACCCATGATCTCTTAGTTAAAATTTTCTCATTTATTGGTAGGTTCTAATTTTGGGTCTCTTATTTTTTAAAATAATATTTTTTTAAATTTATAAAATTTAAATAGAATAGAAAATTGAAAATATTACAAGTTCAAATTACTATATACTGCAAGTAATTTACATCAACATGTCGAAATTCATATTCAGTAGTTCTTGTCTCTTATAAGACAAAATATCAGAGCTTCGATTTCAACAAACAAAAAAACAAAAGAATCTGATGATATTATCCAAGTGGAAGGATGAAAACAGAGAGCTCACACAATCGTTAACTACATATATAAAAAATTACAGTTGACTTTTAATTAGACGTTAGATAATTGTTACTTTTTAATCACATAAATATATATCCTATAGTAATTGGTAAGCAACTAAACTTTCTAAAAGACTATAAATTCAAGCCCTCACCTCTAAAACTAATTACTCCAATTCCTCTCCAAACACAACATAAACAAAGGCATGAAAACCAGAATGAAAACATTTACGGTTATGCCAAAGAGTGAACTAGTATAAGGCATGAAAACCAGAATGAGCAAACAACGAGATTCAACAAGTAAACCTTCTTAGAGCCACATAATGAATGAGCCAGATACTTTGCTCAAGGCATCACATTACTGGCACGGCGACTCAAAGATCTTCTTAACAGACGAGACTCACAATCATAACTCTAGTAACTTCAACTTCTAGAAGAATATAAGGCCAGAGAGCTTTTAAATAAGGCTACTCAGTGGACTAGCTGAAAACAAAACTAACAAAGGAGCAAAGCAGCATTCACAGATTTGACTAAAGAGAGCTTTAAAATGATGGGAACACAATAACATATCAGGCCAACAAACAAAACTTTGCTCACTCGCTCGAGTTATGTGTAGCCACCAAACTCGAAATATCAAGTCACCAAATTCAAATGTCACAATCAACATATGATGAACAAAAAGAATCAGAATCAATCACAACCTTTTCGAGATCAAACTACAGACACAATATTGCAGATAAAGAGCAATCTAATCAGAAATAGATGACACAACAAAAGTGAAAATAGAAAATTTTCACCTTCAAGACCTTGAGCTTCATGTTCCCGTAGACGAGACCCAAGCCAAAAGCCGAAGCTCGAGCCACCTGATCAATCAAAGCGAAAAAAAAACTCATTGAATCACACAAACACTTAAAAGAAAACGAATCAGAGATGTTATTTTCCTAAGGCTTGCTCTGTTAGCTAATTTTCTAACAAACATCACATAACCCTAATTTGCGATCCAAAATCAAAGAACTCTAATCATAAAACACTAATCACGAATCCAAACCCTTCCTCTGATTCCAGATCAATCAATTCCAAACCCTTCCTTCTGATTCCAAATTCCTTTGTCGTTTCAGCATATCGCGAGAGAAAGAGAGAGAGTGGAAAAGAGGATTTTTTTTACTTTTTTATTATTATGTTCGGCCAACAGAAACACGACACATATCGTCTCTTATAACACAATCGGGTATACTATATAAGAGGCTCTCTTAAGTTTTTTTTTACTTCTAATTTTTTTTTTTTGATTCAAAACCCTTAAAACTCCTCTAAGCTTACCGATAAAGAAGGTCTAATGTACCCGTCAAGGAGATGAAGCATAGCTTCAAGGTTATGAGCATTAGAAAGATCAACGGAAGGTTTAAGAAACGGGGAGTTCTGATGATCCAACGCCAGCTACTTTTGATTCAGTACATATATATCTCAATGGCAATTGCATTGGTGGACGAGAGGATGTCGACAGAAGGAAAAGGATTACACTTTGGGCTCAGCAACAACCTCTTGGGTTGGATTCTGTTTGGAGTGTTTGGTTTGATCTGGACTTTCTACTTCGTCTACACTTCTTCTCTTGAGGAGGATGAAGAACCTGGTCTCTCGCTCTGAAGAACCAATCTTTCCATTTTCATGTGAGAACATGAATCATTAATCAAAAGTGTTCGTTTCTAGTTTCTTGTAATTGTTAAGTAAACACTAAAAACTATTGTCATGTATTAATTCGTCGCAGTTCTCCTTTATCGTGTCACAAACAATGAAGAGGAGGAGATTATGTGATAATTAAATATCATGACCATATATGTTCACCAAAACTAAACGATTGAAATGGATGAACTCGAAAGAGAGCTTGTAAAGGTCAGTGAAACCCAAATTGCTAATCAGTCTTGCAAACGTTAATGTTGGAATCACTATATTGTATGTACACTTCTTCCATGATATAATCCATGTTGATACTCACTTAATTAGAGACCATATATTCAAGAGGGAGTAAAGCAAAATCTCGATTTATTTATTCATTACATAATATAATTTGGTAATAATAAGTATCTTCACCTCATAGATATTCAATAAAGACCAAACTCACTTGTTACCCTGTCCACTGCCGTGGAGATTATCAAAGTAACCTTTCGGATCACTCTCAAAGTTGTCCCTTGAGATGTAAGAAGACCCACTGCTGCCTGGCGCTACCATGTAACCGCCTCCTCCACCACCGCCTCCGCTTTTCCCTCCTCCTCCAGCGCTACCGCCACCTTTCCCTCCTCCACCGCCGCCGCTCCTTCCTCCTCCACTTCCACTGGAACAACCTTTCCCTCCTCCTCCTCCACCGCTACCACCTTTTCCTCCCATTCTCTGAAGTTTTAGTTCCTAGTTAAATTCTTTAATCACTAGATTGTAAGATTAGTGTGACTGAGAAATGGAAATTTAGAAGATAAGGTATTTATAATAGGGTAAATTTTCAAATGGATGGTCAAAATCAGTCTTTCCCAATAATACGAATACAATTTAATTTTTAGTCGTTGCATTTTGATTGACTCAAACCAATAGCCTCGTAAACGTATGTAGCATCTGCTCGTAAAGTGTTTAAAATTAACTTACCATCGGAAGATCAACAAAACCAGTCTTTCCATCTTGACTCCACGCATCCCGAGTTAAAATATAGTACCATCGAGTAAAAATGTATAAAATACAAATTATCGTAATTCGTAAATTGATGTAGTATCATTTTTAGTTTCTACTTAATTAGTTGATTGATCTCAGTCTTGTAAAAATACTAGTAATATACTAGTACATTGTAGGAGTTTTTTCCCTTTATTTTTTGACATCTTACATTGTAGGTGCTCCTATATATATTGGATAGTGACAACCTCATGATGAAAGATGCATGCATATCACTCGTCTTGTGTTTGTGTACAAATTCACGGTCACACACATGTATTCATGCAATGACATAGAATGTAAAACAAAAATGCATGGATTAACGGTAAATAAATAGGGGACGTTGATCAATCAAAGCATGCAAGTGCGTGCGGTGAGATTCTAAGTTCTTTTATTGACAAAGACGGACACAAAAATTTACAGATTAGGAAAACGAGTATAACACATGTGTGTATGATTTAAGAAGGATGATCAAGACGAAGCTGAGAGAGATGGTGATGGATGTCAGGAGAATGATGATCCTCAGAACGGAGACGCTCGGCTTGAATCCAACGACCTTCACTGTTCCGAACCATTCCTTTATTCGCGTCTTGACGCCAAAACGGTGGAATCTGTAAATGCTCTTTCAAAAAATCCGAGGCTTTGTTCACTAGTGCGTGGTCTCTCCCACTCGACAACACAAATCTCTCTCCTTTCCCATGATACCTAATTTTTATTAAAAAAATAAAATAATAGTGTATGATTTACTAAATCGTTCACGTGATACTCGCGTCAATCATATTGCAAACACAAATCAAGACGTAATCTAGAATGATCTCAATATATATAATACACAAAACTAGTTCGATCTTCTTGAATATTTTAATATGTGAATATCGTATCGTCGAAGAAATCAATTTAGACAGCTTGACGGCTTCCATATTTTGTCGTCTTCCAGTTCCAAATAAAACAAAATTAACATATCGATAATTATTATAAAGCCTTAACATAATATATTACTTCGTTCTTGACTATATTATGAACATATGGTTAAAATGTAAAATGTAAGATGTAAAATAAAGTAAAAAAAAAAGACCTAACGTACCCGTCAAGGAGATGAAGCATAGCTTCAAGGTTATGAGCATTAGAAAGATCAACGGAAGGTTTAAGAAATGGCGAGTTCTGATGATCCAAAGCCAGCTCCTCTCCCACGTGGCAATAACACCACGGCAACCCTTCCGCTATCTTCATCAACGCTTGCGGCGCACTCTCGTTCAAAAACAACCCCGGCGACTTCGGAACCATGTCGTGCACGTTCACAACTCTCATCACCTTCACTCCTAACTCCTCCATCCTCTCTTTAAACCTCACATTCCCAACTCGCGGTCCTCCGTACGTCAACACCGTCACCGGAATCACTTTCCCGCTTTTGCTCCGGTTCAATCCCATCTCCGCTATATCGTACGCGCTTAAAATCGCTAACGCGCCGCCGAGACTGTGTCCCGTAACGGTGATGCTTAGATCGCAGTCGTCGTCCTCGTCGTCGTATGTCTCCACTAAACGCTTCACCTCGGCTAAGATCTGTTCACGCGCCGAGAATTTAGCGAATTTGCAAGACGTGTCTTTGTCGGTGTAGAGATCTAGGAACCCGGATTCGACTTTAACGGCCGGGTCGGGGCATCGGATCTTGTTTTCGGATACGGGTTTTAAATAGTCTTTTAAATCAGCGATCCACTCGAGTTTCGTGACTGTGCCTCTCCACGCGATGGCGATATCGCGGCGGCCGAGGCGGTTACGAGACGTTTCGTCGTCCGAAACGGCGACGTATCCCATCCAGTTAGCGTTTTTGCTCCATACCTTAGACCNTTAAGAAATGGCGAGTTCTGATGATCCAAAGCCAGCTCCTCTCCCACGTGGCAATAACACCACGGCAACCCTTCCGCTATCTTCATCAACGCTTGCGGCGCACTCTCGTTCAAAAACAACCCCGGCGACTTCGGAACCATGTCGTGCACGTTCACAACTCTCATCACCTTCACTCCTAACTCCTCCATCCTCTCTTTAAACCTCACATTCCCAACTCGCGGTCCTCCGTACGTCAACACCGTCACCGGAATCACTTTCCCGCTTTTGCTCCGGTTCAATCCCATCTCCGCTATATCGTACGCGCTTAAAATCGCTAACGCGCCGCCGAGACTGTGTCCCGTAACGGTGATGCTTAGATCGCAGTCGTCGTCCTCGTCGTCGTATGTCTCCACTAAACGCTTCACCTCGGCTAAGATCTGTTCACGCGCCGAGAATTTAGCGAATTTGCAAGACGTGTCTTTGTCGGTGTAGAGATCTAGGAACCCGGATTCGACTTTAACGGCCGGGTCGGGGCATCGGATCTTGTTTTCGGATACGGGTTTTAAATAGTCTTTTAAATCAGCGATCCACTCGAGTTTCGTGACTGTGCCTCTCCACGCGATGGCGATATCGCGGCGGCCGAGGCGGTTACGAGACGTTTCGTCGTCCGAAACGGCGACGTATCCCATCCAGTTAGCGTTTTTGCTCCATACCTTAGACCACCGCGATTTAGAGTAAAAGTTGGGGAGATTGATGTTGGACGTCGCGTAGAGGTAACGCGCCACCTCGTAACCCGAACCGTTCATACCGAGTGAGTCGAAGAACTCGAGCCGCGAGAACCTCGAGCTGCCGCAGTATTTAGAAGCCGGGTCGAAATCGAAAGCGTCGTAGCAGGNACTCCTCCATCCTCTCTTTAAACCTCACATTCCCAACTCGCGGTCCTCCGTACGTCAACACCGTCACCGGAATCACTTTCCCGCTTTTGCTCCGGTTCAATCCCATCTCCGCTATATCGTACGCGCTTAAAATCGCTAACGCGCCGCCGAGACTGTGTCCCGTAACGGTGATGCTTAGATCGCAGTCGTCGTCCTCGTCGTCGTATGTCTCCACTAAACGCTTCACCTCGGCTAAGATCTGTTCACGCGCCGAGAATTTAGCGAATTTGCAAGACGTGTCTTTGTCGGTGTAGAGATCTAGGAACCCGGATTCGACTTTAACGGCCGGGTCGGGGCATCGGATCTTGTTTTCGGATACGGGTTTTAAATAGTCTTTTAAATCAGCGATCCACTCGAGTTTCGTGACTGTGCCTCTCCACGCGATGGCGATATCGCGGCGGCCGAGGCGGTTACGAGACGTTTCGTCGTCCGAAACGGCGACGTATCCCATCCAGTTAGCGTTTTTGCTCCATACCTTAGACCACCGCGATTTAGAGAAAAAGTTGGGGAGATTGATGTTGGACGTCGCGTAGAGGTAACGCGCCACCTCGTAACCCGAACCGCTCATCCCGAGTGAGTCGAAGAACTCGAGCCGAGAGAACCTCGAGCTGCCGCAGTATTTAGAAGCCGGGTCGAAATCGAAAGCGTCGTAGCAGGCTTGAGCCATTTCGCCGTAACGGATCAGCTCCGATCTGAGGACTGGATCCATCGGTTCCATTAACCCGGCCCAGTCGTCTTCTCCTTGGATCTTACGCCACGTGTCGATTAGTTTTCCTTTTTCTTCGGAGGTTTTGTCTCGCCGGCGAATATCTTCCGCCTTCATCCACCGTTCTCCGAGTCCCTCCGCTTCGTCGGTTAAACCTTGTCGTTCGCGTCTTTCTCGCTCGAGGCGTGAGATCACGGCGGATAGAGAAGACTCGTTGGTTCTGGACAAAGCTCTCGTAGCTGTTACTCGTGGTTTGGCGGGAAAATTGATTTTTGAGAAGCTGGTGTTAACCGGAGGAGAAGAGAGGTGGTGACCGGTTAAGGAGATTTTGTGATCGGTGGTGAGAAGATGGTTGTGGGAAGGAATGGTCGCCATTGTTTTGAGAAGCTTGATGATATTGTTATGGTAGTAATTAGAAGGATACATTTATATACAAAATGTAGACACTACTTATAAAAATATCTAAACGTGTTATATTCTGATATTCAAATGGTAACACATGCAATAAAGAAACTGTCCTCGATTTTATACACACTTGATACTATTTTAATTGAGATCATAGAATTGTCTATATAGTAGTAGTAGTAGTAGTAGTAGTAGTATTATTTTGGTGAGTTAGTTTTGAAGTGCATCACGCAATGATTAAAGGCAACAAGCAGGCTCTAGGAGGATAAGGATGATCTAGTGATCTTAACCATGGTTATAAACTAATCTTTTTTTTTTAAGTTTATGCTTTTCAACAGTTCTTACATTCTATTGACTATGAATAAGCAAAGAACAACCGTTTTATAAAATTTAATGAACTCATGATCTCTTCTTTTTTTTTTTTATCTTAAATATTGTTAAAAGTTCTAACTTTGGTTTAGCTAGCTCAGGTTTTCATGTCATACACATCAATTAAAGAGTTGGTTACTTAGTTAGCCTATTGTTATTTACTTTTTTGGAGTTTGTTACAGTAAGGCATGCCTGTTTTTTCTTCTCAACAATAAGGCATGTCAATCTGGTTACTTTAGTCCTAAATTCGTAAAACTCGCATATATTTGATTCTGTATTAATTAAAAAAAAATTGAATCTATATTTTAGAAAGCCCGTTCGTCTTTATCACAAATCTAAGAAGGTGTCTAAGCTTATATCAAATCAAAAGCTTCAGTGTCTTTTAATTTTTTCTTGTCATTATACCTTGTAGAATTATAAGATTTGAATCTGTTTCAATGCATTTTAAATCTTCCAAACCTTCAATGTCTTTTAACTTTTTCTCGTCATTAAATTATATATATATATATAGAAAAATTAAATTTTATTAAATTCTAACATGTATAAATCATAGAAAATATCGTAGATAAAATTGTTAAAAATAATAAATTTAAATGAATGGACTAAGTCATAATTATATTTCTATTAGAGGAAGTTTTGTGATATTAAGTTGACTAGTAACAATATTATTTGGTGTAAAATGAGTTAAAAATGTTGTCTTGTCTGTGCTTTTTGTTTTTGAAAAAGACAAATAACATAGCGACGACTTTTACATTGTTTTAGTAGTATTTTGCAATTGATTTTGGAACAGATTAATTATAAGAGCAACTTGAATATATATCAGCGGTAAGCGCATTACAGAATTGAATTACTCAACTTGCCGTCAAAAAGAAAAAAAGAATGACTCTACTCAATAGGTTACTCAGTATATGCTTCGTAGAAAAGTCATGCACCAATGGAAATGTGGCAACACATAACAAAGTCGAAGAACATTAATTCCATAACATTGTCGTATAAATATATAGATAATATATCAAATCATAAGATTGTTGATATATTAAAGACATTTTTAATAGTCTTTATAAATGACCTTGAAGGCATAGAATAGAAGTGCATATGAATAGTTGACCCCGACCATATATATAAGTTAGTTACAACAAAACGACAGCTCAATCCCGTCATAATCTGGAATGAGATGAGGTGTCCGTCCTCCGTCACTTCTTGCAACTTTGTGTTTCATCATAAAAGATTTTGACATGTGAACTAATAAACTAGTAATAAAGAGATGTAGAGTGAAAGAATTGATACAACTCGACATTTAGTAGTTGGTAGGTGGGTTCATTTGAGAATCCAAAATACCTCTCAATATTTTGATTGTATAACATGATTTCTAGTATCTTACTTATTTTTGTAGTCGACATATATAGATCAGGATGAAAGAATCCATAGTGGAATATCTTTTGTTTATAGAAAGTTAGAAACAAGTTTCTAATCAGGAAATAATATAAGATATATGAATGTTATATATAATAGAATCGAGTTCATGCTTTTGTGGAGATTTGGTTAGATAAAATCCTATACTCACGCATTTTTTATATCTTTTCTAATTCGAAGAAGTTTTCTATGCCATAAAACATAGTTCCAAAATCGACCCTTTTGTTCGTATTTTTCTATATATTAATAATAGAAGATTGATTCCCAAGCGATACAGCAACGCTTTTGATTAACAACTAGTACTATTCGTTTTTTAATAAGACTTATTAAGCATATGACTCTAAAAGTCATTAGAACGTATCTCACTAGCTAGGAGGTTGCACGTTCATAGGCGAGAGTCGAGACAATGCATAACCTTTTTCTTGAGTTTTGAACATTTCCGAAAGTGAATTTACTACGGTGACTTATAATGCAGTTTGTACAAGCCAGTGTCACCGTAATATCATATTCTTGGTTCAAATCCGAAAAAAAATGTGTAAGAGTTGCAGATGAAAAAAAAAACAACAAAAGAAGATGGGAATATATTGACTAAAAAAAGTTAAACTAAAATAGGGTGTGGGTAAGGAGCAAGAACAAAGAAATGTGAAAGGAGAAGAGACATATATCATATATATATGGTCAAAGATGTTTGTTTACCTTCAGGTTTCATCGTGAGATTGACCACATAACCTCACCTACTCGCCTTTTTTAATTAATAATTATATAGAAAATAAGAAAGCTTTTTACCAAACCAAAAACAAAATATTTCTTTAATGGGTAAGTCTCCGTGCTTACGGCCAGCCTTAAGTGGTGGTAGAAAGATAGAAGAGTAACTAATGAATGAATATTATCACTCTTCTTGTTTAACACTTGTGTTAATCCTAAATAAGAGTAATATAAAGACATGTTATTAGTATATTGGTGATCTCGGTTTCTTAATTATTATTTTTTTTGTTTCGATTTTTTATCGCGATTCCGTATATAGCCTACGGTTTGGGTTTGTTTGATTTACTTTGCAAGATGATGATCCGATCTAGGTTTCCCATCCCATGTATGATCCAAAATTATCCTGTGTATAGTTTAAGGATTGTGAATCTATTAACATGTTTTGAAATTCTCACGGGCTCCACGCGCTTTTCTCCAGCTTTCTCAAAGCGATAACGCGATCTCTTTTCTTCTCCCTTCACTTTTGCTGATTTCAGCGTCGGCTCTCTCCGGCCACCATAGTAAAAAAGAAACCCAAAAAAACACCTCAAAAAAAAATCCTAGCCTCACCGCCTGTATCTCGATTTCAGCTGGTTCTTCGCCCCTGCCAAATAGCTCCGGGATGTTACCTGAAGTCCCTAAAACCTTGGCTAACCAAATCAAGACTGATGCAAGCCATCTCGCTCCCCCTGAGGCGGCGGCGGCTGAAACTGGAAACCCTAATTCAAAAGCTCCAACTAATGTGGCCAATTCCCTAGCACAACTATCTGGTAAATCGGTGGAGGGTACTGTTGGGGATCCTTTGCCCCATCTTCCTTCCGTAGTGGCGAACCCTGTTGTTCCTCAAAAAGCTGACGATAACCCCCAGACTCCGGACGCCCCTTGGAGGAAGCTGGTTGTTGGATCTTCAGGTAAACTTGAAAAGAAGGGAACCCCTTTCATCCTAGACTCTGGTGAGGCTTGTGTGACTATACCCAACTCTGTGATTGCAAAGAACAAAAAGTCGTGGGACAGCTTCATATTAGGCCAGTTCTACGAGGATCCTCCTTCACGGGGTGCCGTACAAGCGATTATCAACGGGATTTAGAGTCAGCAAAGGAAAGACATCATGGTGTGGAAGATGGAAGGCAACTCCTTCCTATTAAGAGTTCCATGTCCGAACGCTAGGAGGCGAATCCTAAGCCAATGCCTCTGGCAAATTGATGGGCTGTCCATGTTTGTAGCCAAATGGTCCCCCGAGGTCAAACCATCGAAACCAGAGCTCTCTATGGTCCCAATGTGGTTGGAATTTGTCGATGTTCCCCTATAGTTCTTCAACCGTGAAGGTCTGGAACATATTGCAGGGTTGGTTGGCCACCCAGTCTGCCTCCATCCGCACACGGAGAGTCTAATCAATGTAGAGGTTGCAAAGGTGTACTCAATCATTGACCCACGAAAACCTCTCCCAGAGGCAGTCAATGCGAGATTTGAATCTGGCTTAATCAAGCGCATCCAAGTCTCTAGCCCCTGGTTGCCATCACTTTGTAGCCACTGTAAAAAAGTGGGACACACGGTCTCGCGTTGCTCCAAAGCCCCAGTTACGTGTACTGCCTTTGGCTCCTCTAAACATCCCACTACTGAGTGCCCTCGAGCCAAAAAAGACAAAGCTCAGGGGAAACAGCCGATAGCTAGTCAATTGCCTATTGTTAGCCATATCAAGCCCCAATCTTCTACTCCAATTTGGAAGCCGGTTGAGAAACAAGTCGCTCCCATCCAAACCTTGGTACCCCAGGCAGTGGCAGCCCCCATGCCGCGGATTAGTGAAACAGGAGCAGGTCAAACAGGTACGCACAACAGCAGTGTGAGCCCTTCTCTGCCTACAAACTCCTCTCAAACTCATACACTGGGATTCGATGATGGTAACTTTTGCATTGATCTCATGAACAATATTTCACTCACACACTTCCACCATGCGCTAATGGAGCAGCGGAACACTCAGATACTGGCTTAGATAGTCTCTCAGATGAGGATGACAACCCAGAAGCCGAGGCAGATCGATTTCTGATGGTAGTATCCAAGAGGATGCAGAGGCAACAACTGCGTAAGGCTGGGCTGGAGGTCCCTTAAACCTCTAAAACATCATATCCTTTATGGATATTTTTTGTTGGAATGTAAGAGGGTTTAATGACCCAGTAAAACGAAGAAGCTTTCGAAAATGGTTGAGGAATAACCAACCAATTTTTGGTGGTCTTATAGAGACCCGCGTTAATCTAGTGAAATCACACGCTATAGTATCTCGTGTTTTTCCTGGATGGCATTTTGCTAATAACTATGAGTTCTCAGACCTTGGCAAAATCTGGATTATTTGGCATCCTTCGGTTCAGGTTTCCATCGTCAAAAAATCCTTGCAGATGATTACTTGCCTCGTAAAACTCCCTTTTGTCTCTCAGCAATTAGTGGTTTCCATGGTCTACGCTTCCTCGTCTTGTAGCTCTGCTAGAAAAGAATTATGGGTTGAAATCGTTGATCTAGTAGCTGATTCTTCCTTCTCAAGTCTTCCTTGGACGGTCCTTGGGGATTTCAATCAAATCCTCCTGCCTCATGAACATTCTGTGCAGGACGCGAACCCATTCCCCAGTGGTATGCGAGATCTAAACCAGTGCCTCAACAACTTATCGCTTGCTGACCTTCCCTACTGTGGTAATACATTCATGTGGACAAACAAGCATACTAGCCGCCTTGTAGCTAAAAAGTTGGACCGCATCGTTGTGAATGATGAGTGGATTTCGGCTTTCCCTTCTTCTCTTGTTGTCTTAGGAGAACCTGCCTTCTCGGACCACAATCCATGTTGCTTGTTTATAGACTTTCAGAAGCACAAAAGGAAGAAACCTTTTAAATTTCTGATTCTGCTCAAACATCATCCTGACTTTGCCCCTCTTGTCAAATTATGGTGGACTGCTCTCTCCTTCGATGGGACCAAAATGTTCAAAGTTTCCAAACGCTTAAAAGAACTCAAATCGGTGATAAGGGAATTCAGGAAGGAGAACTATTCTGGTATCAAGAAGCAGGTCCAAGTGGCGTATAATATTCTTCTTTAATGTCAACAAGAACTCCTCAACAACCCATCATCTCTTGCGATCATAGAGGAGAAAGAAGCACACAGAGAATGGTGTCTTCTTGCTAAAGCAGATGAGTCCTTTCTAAGACAAAAATCTCGTATTTGCTGGCTTGAGGATGGTGAAAAAAATTCAAGATTTTTCCACCGTGCTATTATCACGAGACAAGGTTTCAATGAAATTATCTTCCTTCTGGATAATAACTATCAGGTGGTGGATACTAGTCAGGGTATTCAGACAATGGTGGTGGACTTTCACAAGCGACTCCTTGGTGAGCATAACCAATTATTCACTACATCCCTTTCTGACCTTGCGGAGTTGGTTCCACAACGATGCTCCCAAGCTGCAGTACACATCCTCAACACCCCTGTCACACCATTGGAGATCAAAAACGTTGTATTCTCGCTGCCAAAAATTAAAGCTCTTGGCCCCGACGGCTACTGTGTAGAGTTCTTCACAGCGCACTGGGAAACTGTTGGCCAGTCTGTGGTTGAAGCAATATTGGAGTTCTTTAGAAATGGGAAAATGCTTAAGCAATGGAATGCCACGATCATTACTCTCATCCCCAAAATCTCAAATGCTCAACGGGTTACAGAGTTCCGTCCTATCGCCTGCTGTAACACCCTATACAAGATTGTGTCAAAGATTTTGGCCAACAGACTCAAGCAAGTTCTCCCGGATATGATCTCCAATGCTCAATCCACATTCATTCTGGGACGACTATTAGTGTATTAGTGGAAAATGTGTTGTTGGCTACCGAGCTTGTCAAAGGGTATAATCTCAAGAATATTTCTTCGAGAGGCATGCTCAAAATCGATCTCACTAAGACGTTTGACTCGGTCCATTGGGAATACATCATTGGTATCCTCAAAGTACTGGAATTCCCTAGCTACTTCATCTCCTTGATCGAGCAGTGTATAACCACAAACCACTTCTCAACTTGTGTAAATGGCGAATTGTGTGGTCTGTTTCGAGGTGCCAAAGGCCTAAGGCAGGGGGATTCCCTCTCGCCATACTTGTTTGTCTTGGCAATGGAAGGGCTCTCGCAACTTCTGAAGAAAAGCTACGACTCATGCTCAATTGGCTTTCACCCTTCTGTTCAAAGCCCATAAGTCACCCATCTGGCATTTGCAGACGACATTATGGTCTTTTTCGATGGTCAGGTTAACTCTTTCACCAATATAGCAGAGTTCTCCAGGAATTTTCCCGAATCTCTGGTCTCACAATGAACATGAGCAAGACTGATCTTTTCTTGGCAGGAGTGAACCAAATTGAAACCGACCAGATGGCTTTTATTGGTTTCAAAATTGGTTAACTGCCAATAAGATACCTCGGTTTACCTCTAATTCACCGGAAACTTTGACAAGCAGAATACAAACCCCTCCTTGACAACCTCTCGAAGGGGTTCTCCTCGTGGTCTTCTTGTGCCCTATCATACGTGGGTAGGCTTCAATTAATCTCGTCTGTGATTTATGGAACTATCAACTTTTGGATGTCAGCATTCCTTTTGCCAAAGGGCTGCATAAAAAAATCGAAAGCCTATGCACGAATTTCCTATGGTCTGGTAATGCTAACAAGAGAGGATCTGCTAAGGTAGCATGGAGGCATCTATGTCTTCCTAAAGATGAAGGGGGAATGGGGCTTCTTGTCTATCCCAATGGAATAAAACGTTGTGCCTCAAGCTTATATGGAGACTGTTCACTGCAATCGACTCACTATGGGCTCTCTGGCTCCGTAACAACAAAATTAAAGACGGGAGCTTCTGGGGTTAGAGGGCAATTATCATCTATCAGGAACATGGACTTCCATGCTCAACCTCCGCCACATTGCAAGAACTTTCCTCCTACCGCACTTGGGAAACGGCTTTCAAATCAGCTTCTGGTACGATAACTGGTCCCCCTTTGGTCACTTATTGATTTCTTTGGCAGAACGGGGCCATCCCAAACCGGTGTTCCCTTGGACGCAAGAGTTGCTCAGGCTGCCTCCTCTACGGGCTGGTCTCTCAGACCTGTAAGATCATGTCAAGGTGAGGCGCTTCAAACTTACCTGACCACCGTTACCTCTCCGTCTCTCGCCACTAATCAAGACTTTTTCTCCTGGCGGATAGGCGCAGAGGATCACTCAAATTTCTCTACCACCAAAACGTGGGAAGTGTTGCGGCCTCGAGCAGTCATTAAGAACTGGACAAAATAGGTGTGGTTTAAAGGTGCAATCCCAAGACATGCTTTCATCTCCTGGCTAATCCATCTCGACAGACTACCCACAAGATCACGGTTGATGTCCTGGGGACTTCATGTAGACCCCAACTGTTGTATATGTGGCTTGACACAGGAAACTCGCGACCATGTATTTCTTCGTTGTGGCGTCAGTGAAGACCTATGGATGATGATAACAAGACGGCTCAGATATAGGCCCTTTTCCTTCCACACATGGGATGCCTTCACGGCTTGGCTGGACTTAAAGGACAAAACCGCACCAAGACACCTACGCAGACTCGCAGCCCAAGCTACCCTCTATGCCATCTGGTTGGAGCGAAATAACAGGTACCATAACAACATCTCCGCAGATGCTAATACCATCCTCAAGGGACAGATCAGGGACGCCATCTTAGCTAAGCAAAAGAGGAAAAACTTCAAAAACCTTCTTCTTGTTTGGCTCAAGTATGCCTAGGATTTCCACTATTGTACTCACCGTTCTCCTTCCTTGATTTTTATTTTTTTGGGGCAAGGGATGATTCTCATATTCGGATGTTGTAACTTGTTTTCAAAAAAAAAAAAGATTGTGAATCTAGGTTTTTTATCGTGATACGTATATAGTCTATGGTAGTAGTATATGATTCGATTTATTTTGTATCTTCCCAATCATATTCGAAATTTAGGGTTTGTATAGTTATTTTCTTTGGTTTGTGTATTAATTGGTGATTCCTCTTCTGTTTATAGATGAACAACATAATTTCTCAGTATGTAGACGAACAATGCTCTCTGTGGTGCTGCCGACAAGGTACGGAACATGGTATCAACTATTGCAGTCAAGAACATGTCCAGCCAGCTACTGATGACGTCTTTGCGGAAGACCCGCACTGTTTTTATGATAATCTTGTCCTCCTAAAAGTTCTTAACCTTCTTTCGGTTGGATCTTTACCTCATGGAAATCCAGGCATTGTGGATCTCTCGGACGATGATCTAATTATGTTGATGGATCCAAGGCATCAGCAAAAATGTTTTAACAGCAACCTGAATCCCGTCAAGATTTTCATATCTAGACCTCCATGGCTTCATTGCACCCATCACCCTCGATCCACAAGTGTGGAAAGAGGGTAACAAAAAGATTACTTGAAATTATGTGCGTAACATCTTTAGACCGATGTTTCCCATTGGCGACGCATCTCAATGGATACTACACCGGTACATTTTACATAATCACGCTGATAGGGCTCTTTACACACTTCGAAAGCTCCTATTCCTTATCAACCTGTTCCGGTCGTGTATCATAAACTCGCTCTTGACAGTGGGGATGATGATCATATGGTACGTGGGTGGGATGATGATGAGAATCAGAGACAGTTTGAAAGAAGATCTATAACGCATGGTGTCAACTGCAAGATCCTGAAAAGCAAAGGCAGTGATGACATATGTCAGAGCAGTATTTAGGGCACTCTTCCTTCATGTATATTTCTTCAGATATATTTTTGTCATTTATATGTTGGATTCCGCTAACTCTGAAGTTATTTTTTCGTTTCTGATGTTTTTGCTCTGGAAACTGAGCAGGAATAGTCGGCCGGCTCTCGAAGATGGAAGTGGAGGATAGCTTGGGAAGATATGAACTCTATTTTCTTATTATTCGGCTATTGATGTTATGGTCTATCATAAAATTGATCAAATATCCTTGTTGTTGAAAGATTATTCTTGAGACTTGTTTCTTTTTAAAAAAAACTAAAAAGGGAAGTTGAAAGGGACATTTTTAAGAATGTACTAAATTTTTAAATTTTTTTGAAAATTACACTCAATATTATAGTTATTTGAAAACTACACATTTTAAAATAAAAATGGACAAATATACCCGTTTTATTAAAAATTATTTTAACAATTAAATAAAAATAAAAAACAATAAAAACTAAATTTAAATTTTAAATAATTCAAATATAGAAATTAATTACTTTTTAAAATATTCGGAATTTATTATTAATAAATATAAATTATAACAAAAATGTCTTTATTGTATTTTAAATAATGATTACATGAATCAAATTTTTATCTTAAAATTTAGAATAAAAAATAATTTAAATATTTTTGTTAATACTTTTTAGATCTAAATTTATTATAATATAAATAATTCAAGATTATACCATTTATAATATATATATACATATATTAATGTTTTAGACTTATTTTATCAATGTTGATTTATTTATAATGTCGACTTTTTGAACAATCGTTTTGTTTTTTTACTTTTGTTGACTTAATTATCTTTGTCATCGACATATATTAAAAGAGTTGACTTTTATTATGGCTAGTGGATTTATAACATAGTCGATTTTTTTAACTGTTGACTTATTTTTTTTGTTCAAAGATTTATAGTTTTTTAGTTTATTTGTTTATTCATTGTTGACTTATTACATTTTACATTGATTTATTAATAAGGTCGATATTTTGAATGGTTGATTTTAGTTTAATTTTTTCGACATATTTATTTTTCCATCGATTTATTTTAAAATTCTTGACTTTTTTTTTGTTTGATTGTTTTTTACATAGTCGACTTTTGATGATGTTGACTTATTTGTTTTGTTTGTTGACTTATATGTTTTTTTCGTCGATTTGTTTGGTCTTAGTAGACTTATTTTATTTTATGTTGACTTATTGATATGTTTGAGTTTTTGAACTGTCGAGTTATATTTTATTCTTGCTGATTTATGTTTTTTTTTTGTTGACTTATATTAAAAAAACCGATTTCTATTTTTATTAATTCATTTGTTACATAGTCGATTTTTTGAACTGTTGATTTATTTTCTAAAAGCTCACAAAATTTGATTATATTATTAAACTTAATAATTTTTAAAATAAATTAAAATTATATAACTTATATTCGAATTTTTAGTGAAATATTTAATATATCGAAATATATTTATTTATTTTTCAAGAAAATTTATTGAATGAAAAAAAATAAAGAATTAGTGAATTGATATATTGAAAACTAATATTATCTGAAATTTTACTAAATGAGTGACCAAACAAGGCACCTCATCAACAATGTGTTGTTAAAGCTTGAAGTAGCTTGGGGATCAAGCTGAGTATATTTAGGAGAGTCTAAATATACATATCTTATTTGTTAGTCTTCCTAAAGGGTTTTGGAAATTATGTTTAGGGTTTTTGGTGTTATGTTTCCCAATATAAGGAGGTGCTAGGTTGTAGCACAACTTATGAGATTTGGAGATTAAGGTTTTGAATTATTTTTACCTTAAGAGAGAGATCAACAAGAAGAGATATTTCTTGAGAGTTTTGTGTGTTCAATAACAAGATCTATACAATGCTACGAAAAAAATCAATTCCATCAACCAGGCTTGTAATTTTGTTTTCGCACAAGTCAAGATGATCGTCCAACAACACAGCCACATGCAAGAAAAGCAGCAAATTCATGTCTTGGATATTGTAGTTTCTTTATACGTTGCTTTGTCACTATTACAGTTAGACTTGAGAGTAGACAGGTTTATCTAGACTAGACATTGATATATTTTGTGTGTTTGTCTTTTTCATAGCTTTCTCTTTTCTTCTTTTTGTCACTTGATAGATTTCTATATGCACTCTTTAATCCCTTAAATAAGATTTACAAAATAAGTGTCCAATATAAAACTTACAAAATAAGTGTTTTCTTTTCAAGTCATCATATTTAGCATATAATTTTATTGCATAATATTTTATTCAAAAAAACATTTTAAAATAATCACATAAATTATATTTTATATAAAAATTACAATATAAATAAAATGAATTTCAACCCGTGTTAGAACACTTAACAATTTAGTGTCATATAAAACTCTTAACAATTTCTAAACTGCGATAGTTTCTTACTTTAATTTGGAAAAAGGCCAATATTCTAGTTCCTTTTTAAACACAGCAATATAGATTTGGTTCCATTATGATATAGTTATGTTACTAATACTATATAACATATGTTAAGAGTTTGGTTTTTTAATTATTTGATAGACGAAGAGTACTATTCGTTTTTAAATAAGACTTACTAAGCATATTATTCTATATAAGTCATTAGTACATAACTCACTAGCTAGGAGGTTGCACGTTCATTTTTCTTCTCAGTTTGGTCATAGTAATCAAGACAATGCATACCGGCCCCTTTTCTTTTGTACACTTCGGAAATTGAATTTACTAAATTTTACGGTGAATTATTATAAGGCAGTTTTGTACAAGCAGGTGTCACCGTAATATCATAATTTTGGTTCAAATCCGAAATCTGTGCAAGGTTGTAGATGAAAATATGTAAAACAAAAATAAAAGTTTATATATACTAAAAAGCTAATTAAAATAGGTGTGCGTAAAGCAGTAAGAACAACGAAATGTGAAAGGAGAAGAGATATATATGGTCAAAGATGTTTACCGTAGGATCGACTTCACACCATCATGCTCTTATTGTCCAATTCTTCAAGGTTATATCGTGCAATTGACCACATAAAACATAACCTCACCTACTCGCCTTGTTTAATCAAATAATTATATAGAAAGCTTTTTACCGAACCCGAAACAAAATATTTCTCTAATGGGTAAGTTTCCGAGCCTTTAGTGGTGGTAGATGAAAAAGATTGAAGACTGAATAATGAATATTATCACTCTTCTTGTCTAACCCTTATGTTAATCCTAAATATTATGTCTTACTTACTTTACATCGCCGTTTAGAACTAAGAAGGTTAGATTTTTCACTCTCCCATCCATCACTTTTTTTTTTTCTTTTTCGTAAAAGACAAATTAGCAAGAACTAGAGTCTTTTTAGACAAACCTCACCTTTTATGGCAGTATACAAAAGTGTGAAGACTAAATTGTAATTAGGCCCAAATAATATCTAAAGACCTTTAAGAGCCCAACTTTATTAGCTTAGAATCATGCAACGTGGGTTTTTTACTTTTTATTAGCTTCCTTGACAATTTAGTCTACTAGCTATATGGAGGATGCGCAGGCTGGAGTAAGGTTTGGTTGAAAGGTCATGCATTTGGAAATCATTCATACCTTCTTCGATATAAATAAACATCAAAGTTACTAATGATGACAAAATATACCATTCAATTTACAATACGATCGAGGGGGGTACGTTAACTGAGGTATTCATATTAGAATCAAGAACATGAATTCATAATAAATGTTGAGTTTGAAATTATGCCAAGTTTAATAGGTTTCTAATTTAATATCGATTTGTATACTAGGACTATGACAACTTCTCTTTTACTTGGACCAAATAAGTTCCATAATCTTTAATTAAAATTAATTGGCAATTAAGGGAAGAAACTAACAAAATGTATATCTCTTTGTTAGTTTCTCAAATCGCATGGTATTATTAAATTGGTTCATATCCTTTATAAAATCGTATGTATATACAAACGACATGGTATTAGTAAATTGGTTCATATCCTTTATAAATTACTCTCTGTCTAATCTTACTTCAAGATGTGGGAGTTCAAACGGATTCCTTGGTCTACCTTAATGAAATAGGTCAAGTGGTTAGTGGGAAATAATCTTTGCAAATTGTTGAAAGGGAAGTGGCACACAAGAGAAACCGATAGGAGTTATTATTCCTTCATGATCAGAAGTGAGATTGAGAGAATCTCACAAAGACAAATCATATCTTGCTGTACAGTGACATGTTTCAAGAATTGAGTTTTCACTGTTGACACACACACACACACGGTCGGATCTATCAAACCAAGCCTGATATCTTTTTCGTGGCTGCGAGAAATACCGTCAATCCAGAGAAGAATAAGCATATCTCTCTGATTATTCCCCACCACTTTGGGCTATCTTATATCCACACCCTTCATCCTGAGCATGATTCTTGAACATAATAATATGCTTATAGCTATATAGAAAAAGTGGAAGCTTGGTCCACATGAAAATATAAAATTCTAATCCTCAGGCATAAACTTGCAAATATTTTATATAAACATGTGCGGATGTGCCATATATTCTCTAGCATCTGCAACAAAGAATTAAACATACGGTCCTCTTCAAATAAAAAATGCTCATCTTGGTATCTAGGAGGAAAAAAGGGTAGGTGAATTGTGATTATATGCAACTTTTGTTGGTCCTTCCTTACTAATATCAATTAAAAGAAGAAAACAAAAAATTAATTTGGTTCACAATAAAGTCACTTTAATGTACTTGGGGAACCTTTTAGACAATCTTCTCTGATCTCCTCCTCTCTTTTTGAGTCTCAACATTCTTTTCTTCTTCCTTTCTTTGCTTATAAATAGCTTACGATTCAAGAAACTTAAGTCACAGACAACACCGAGCTTAATACTGTAGTATATACAACAAGAAAAAAAAGGAAGGTTCAGTCTCATGCGTATTCAATTTTAAATCTCTTTCTATCTACTAGGGAGAAGAAAAGGTAAATTTTGTTTCTTCTTCTTTAAGAAACAAGCCCTAGATTGATTGAGACTTCTTCCTTCAAGAAACCATGGACAAAGTTGTTAGAATGTCGTCAGAGAAAGGAGTGGTTATTTTCAGCAAGAGTTCGTGTTGCCTGTCCTATGCTGTCCAAGTCCTCTTCCAGGATCTCGGGGTTCACCCAACGATCCATGAGATTGATAAGGACCCTGAATGTCGTGAGATCGAGAAAGCACTGATGAGGCTTGGGTGTTCCACGCCTGTCCCAGCCATCTTTGTGGGTGGGAAGCTCATTGGTTCGACCAATGAAGTCATGTCGCTACACCTAAGCGGCTCGCTGGTTCCGCTGGTTAAGCCGTTTCAGGCCAATCTATGTTAAACAAAAGGTGTTTTAACTTTCTAAACTACAAAAAAAATGTATTTCAATAAGAAACACAATCGTATAGCCTATGCAACCTTTGTAATGTAGCTTTATAAATATTGTTTGTCTTGTAATTTCAGAAACTATCCAATAATAACAGACTAATTTCTACAACCAGAAGAAACACAACCGTATAGTTCTATGCAACCTTTGTAATGTAGCTTCATAAATACAGTATTGTTTGTTTTGCAATTTCTGAACATATCCAATAATAACAGACTAATTTCTACTAGCAGTTGGTAACTGTGTAGCTTTCAATGCACTATTTCAGTTTCAGGGGAATCATAGAACATTCTTTTTTTTTTTTTTAATAATTAAGGGTAATAAATAAAATTCGTTGCCAACTCTTCAGACCCCCACCCAAAATAAAGAGTACAAAAGTATATATATATATTTCTACAGATACAGTGCAATTACAGACGTTTTGTCTTGTTGTCTGATTCACAACAAGAACATATGAGAGTTGTTGTTGTTGTGTTTCATTTGAGCTCCAAGACTTTTGGGTTTGGAGAGTGAGAGTTATCTGATGAGGAAGACATTGAAGTGACAGTAATGGGATATACCTCAGTCACTTCTTCAGTCTTCTCATCAAAGTAAACCACATCCTGCATTGTGAGCTGGTGATATTCGACTACTCCTCTCAGATAAAGGTTTTCGCGAGTGTATATCGAGTTCTCATGAGCTAATCGAGCTTTCTCAGCCAATAACGTTTCAAGTTGAAGTCGCACCTATAGATGAGAAGAAACAAACGAGACACAATTCAATATCAGAAATGAACATGATTGAAAACTGTTAACCTTAAGGAAATAATTAAGAGTACAAAAGGAATTAATACCAAATCATCATCATCCGTTTGGCTGTTCCCACCATTACGGTTCTCTCTCAGAACCTTATTTTCTTCTTCTAGCTGTGCGCATCGTTGCTTTGCAAAGGCCATATCAGATTTAACCATCTTCAGCTCCCGAAGTAAAAGCTTTGCCTTGGCAGCCATGGCC
>NC_025700.1:5158274-5162710 GCF_000633955.1 Camelina sativa
AGTCGCACCTATAGATGAGAAGAAACAAACGAGACACAATTCAATATCAGAAATGAACATGATTGAAAACTGTTAACCTTAAGGAAATAATTAAGAGTACAAAAGGAATTAATACCAAATCATCATCATCCGTTTGGCTGTTCCCACCATTACGGTTCTCTCTCAGAACCTTATTTTCTTCTTCTAGCTGTGCGCATCGTTGCTTTGCAAAGGCCATATCAGATTTAACCATCTTCAGCTCCCGAAGTAAAAGCTTTGCCTTGGCAGCCATGGCCATTGCAACCTGTTGGGATAGAATTATAGGAGTTTCAGTATTTACATCTAGATTCTAAAACCTATTATTCTCAAAAAACATTCATTGAAGAGAAAACAGCAGCGAAATAAGCATGCTGTGAACCAATAAATGATACAGAGCAGCCACCTTACGTCGCGAGATGCCTTTAGTTGAATTTCCAAATCTGCTTGTATCTCAGGATTCTGCTGGTTCCTTGTTAGACTTGGCTTCTTTTTAATCTTTTTACGGGTTTCTTGAATGATGCCTGCAGTACGGTTCTCCACAGCGGTGATACCTTCCTAAGGAAATTCACAGACACATAAACAATCTCAGCCCCAACTAACTCTCATTTACTCCAGCAAACAACACACATCGAAACAAACAAGAATGCATATATGCCTCTTTTGACAAACCAATGTGAGAACTCACATAACCTAACGCAACAGCAAAAAGAGTAAGAAACTAACCTCAACAACAGTGCCAATAGTGCCACCAATGTAATTTAACGATGAAGTGATCGCGTCTAACCTCCTCTGTAATGAAGGATTCTCACTTTTCCTACCTGCCTGACCAGTTTCCTGAAACATAAAATTGAATTTCTACTACATAAGTAGGCAACCCCACAAGAGCAAATGCAACATCAAAGAAACCTAATCATTAATTAACCTTAGTTCCTCCTGAAGCCGTTGAAGAAGTTCCAGAAGTCGTTGGAGAAGGTATGTTGTGATCCGTTCTCTTAGGACTCTGAGGCAATTGATTAGGATCATCCTCATCTAAAAAGGCCTTAGCTTTACTAGCTAAACTTCCCCAAAAGCCTCGTTTTGGTTCATTCAAACTTTTCATAGAAGTATACTCATGATGAGCCTTCTTCACCTCATCCTATTTCAGAATATATCATCCGAAAATTCAACAACGGGACGGGACCATTCCAAAGCATTAACAAAACAGAGTAATAAACCCATGAATCATTTCAAATTGATTCAACAGACACAAAACAAGACACTAAAGCGATCCTAAAACACTATAAAGAGGAAGAAAAAAAAAAAGGAAACCTTGGGAGGAGTGGGAACAGGAGCGGAAGAAGGAGACGAGTAAGCAGAGGAAACAGAAGAGTCTCTATGCGCAGAAGATGCTCGAATTGCCTTGGCAGCGAGAGACGACGCAGCAGAGGATGAAGCCGAAGCCGAAGAAGAAGAAGAAGAGGAATGATACATCCTCCTCCTAGTCGGCGTCGGCGTCATCAGCCTTTCGTTATCTTTGTCCGTATCCATTTCGGGATCTTCGAGTTCCTCGAATCTGAAATCCTCAATCTCGTCGACCTTCATCAAACTACTCTCGATCACAGTAGTCTCCAAATTTTGGTGGTTTGATATCGATTTAGGGTTTTCCAATTAGCATATCTTCGGATCTCTCTCTCTCTCTCTCTCTCTCTCTCTCTCTTCTCTGTGCCTCGCAAATGATGCCAAAAATTTTCAATTTTTAATTTTGGGTGTCGTCAACGCTTTTAGTTCTAGAGAGAGAGACAGGTTGCATCATCATCATCATCTCTAGATTCCGGTTATTGAATCTTGGTTTTCTAACAAATCAATTAAACCGGATTTCTCCTTGATTATACTAATACCATCCAAACATGATGCTCATGGTCGTGTTGTTTACTCATCACCTCACAAAATCACTAACATAAACCACTAGCGTGGTGGAGGAGGAAGAATATTCTGGTTTGATTGATAGATTTGTCCGGTTTTAGAATGACGGTTTGGTTTCGGTATGGTCAATTTCCGGTTACCTGTTGTTAATTAGTAATTACAACCAACAAAAGATTTTATCCACATCATGTACAAACGTATTGTGTGCGCTTATTATATATGGAAAGAGCTACACATCTTAACTAAATCTAGAACGAGTAATCGACAACTAAATAATCCAAATACTAAGAGGGGGTATTGAATTAGAATTTTAAAAGATTCTGGTTTTTTACTAAAATCTTCTGTTATTCAATTTGTGATTTTTAAATCACTATCCAAATCTAGTGTTATTCAATTTGGAATTTCTTAAAAATCAGTCAAAGTAACTTAGAATATCTTGTTATTCAATTAGACATTTATACAAATCTTATAAAATCCAGTGTTATTCAAATTTGACACAATTTTTTTGTAAAAGTGTTTAACATCGATTTTAAAAGATTTTGGATAGTTCCTTAGTTGAAAACTAGTGAGAAATATGAACGAAACAATCTCACCTCTATATGTGTTATTTTGAAGGATTTCAAAAAAAATAAATAAATAAATAAATACAAGTTCTCCGCTTTGCGGCACCACTAATAGGAGCTACGGCTGGACCGTCGAACTCAGATGGCGAAGGAGCTGGAGAGAAAGCAGAGTTACGAGGAGTGACGACAACTAGGCATAGCTTCTTACCCTTTTGACAGTGACCCTTTGTTCCACTGATGAAGTAAACCAGACCGGATTGGTCTAGCTTCACCTTTGTGTTCCCGTCGGTGTAGCTGGCTTTAGGGCTCGTGATGTCACACTTCTCATAAGCTTCTTCTGTCACTTGGAGAACAGAGTCTTTACCGCCACTGTTTAGGATATGATCGATAGCTCCTGGGCCGCAAAAGAATGCTGAGAGTATAAACCTGAAATTTCAAGACAAACAGGGGAGTTGAAAAAATAATGTTTTGATAGACAACTTGAGAGTGCTGCTAATTTAAATTACAGCAGATTAATGCCTTTCTACAGTGTCCCCAAGATGATTTAATATATAAGCAGATCTCACAACAGGGATCGTATAAACTGAAAATCAAAATCAAGGCATTGGACACAACAATTTCTAATTCAGATTCAAACCTTGACTCTATATATTATAATCAGATTTCACAAGAAGAATGGTATATACTGAAAATCAAAATTAAGGCACTGGACACAACAAATTATAATTCAGATTCAAACCTTGACTGTATATTTTTTGTCGACCAACAAATTTGGAGATTTCATATGCACAATAGGCGGATTGCGATTGTGCAGATAATTCATTCCTTTAGCCTGCAACAAAGATTTGGAAAGAATATTCGATGTTAAGAAACACCAAGATCAGAAGGTAATCAACTTAATTTGCACCCATACATACCACATCATATGCCATACTCAGGCGACGTCTCTCATCTAATTGCTCCCTTGCTCCACTTTTATGCAAAAGTCTGCATAAACTACCTCTGTTTGAAAGATACCATGTATTAGCGTTATTGTAGGCTAAAAGTGTACACTAAACACATTAACCCCTCAAAATCCAGGTAACTGTACCTTGAAAAAATATTCAGTCACTATTGAAAAAACTCTTGTTCTACGTTTTTCAATGAGTTTTCTTTCAATATATTGACCTCATCATAAGATTCAACACCAGTACACCACCACCCTCTCTAATGCATTTTCTTGATTCATCATTCCTCTTTATCGTGTCCACTCAAATTTTTCAAATAATTATTTCTACAGTTTTCGTCTGCAATATTAACATATCTGAAAAATCATATTGGAACCACAGACCTGACTTTTGTGTTTGAGAAGTCGATGAACCTATTTGTCTTTGTGTGGAAATCTCTTAAAATCTCCCAGTAAATCTCACCAAATCACAAACTATTTTTCTTTTCTAAAATAAAAATAATAACAAATCCACCAAAGTATCGTACAATTTCATTAAAATCTATCAAAATCCAAAATTTCCTAAATCCTACAAAATCTTTTAAAATTCTAATTCAATACCCCCCTCTAACTACTACGATCGATTATGGACAAATGACACCCACACCCACTTTCTCCTAAAGTATTATCACAAAAACCCATTTTCCATTCATGGTATATTTTCCCAAGTTTTTTGTTTATGTGTCCACTTTACTTTTACATTTTTGCCCTTACTAACAACTTACCTCTCTTTCTCTCCTTCTTTTCTCTCTTTTTCTCTTCTTTTTTTGTTGTTAACACTTTAACAAAGTAAAATATATTTATTTGTTATCATAAAACAAATTTTCTATTTATTTATATAAAATATGTTATGATTATATATTTTCTACATTTTAAGATACATATTGCTATATTTTTTATGAATTTTTAGATTATACAGTATCCATCAGTCGTTGAACATTTGTTCAATTATAAGTGGATAATCAATT
>NC_025700.1:5163421-5178565 GCF_000633955.1 Camelina sativa
AACAAACTTGTCAATAAATTTCATCTGGATTGCTTGTCCACGTGGTCAGAATTTGGTGGATAGGCTTTGAGATTAATAATGACCATGTTTATTGTGTAGTATGCTTCTAGTGACACTTCTAAGTTCTAATATACCTACTTCTAGCTGAAAAATAGTACAAAAACATGATTGATCTTGGACATGACTTCTAAACCCCAAACCCTAAACCTTAAACCCTAAACATGATTGATCTATGTGGCTAATTTATCTTGGACAAATTTCTGCTCATGTAAAGAATGAGCAAGATATTATAAGATAAGTATCCATAACTACTAATCCACATGATTGATATTCAATGTTCTAAATAAATCAATGTTGTTAATTTTTATTTTGTTTATTAACCACTTATGAGTGTATATGTTTCTGGACCAACACAAAATATGAAGCAAGGAGCTCATGGTGTCTATGGATTTAATTGTGTGGATGTTGTATGATGATTCTTTGGTCTGTCTACATTGGTATCCACAAAAAAATATCCACATGATCACATCCATAGCCACCATTCAACTGCTATTCTTCAGCTTAATGTCTAGATATGCTTTGTAAATCCATGGAGACCTATCCACAGTTTTTCTATCCACTAAACTTTTTTTTTTTTTTTTTTAAAGTGAATAGTTTTGGTTTTAGGTTCAAGGGTTTATGTTCTAGGATTTAAAATTTAGAATTAAAGGGTTTTGTACTTATTTGGTCTATGTTGTGTTATGGATAATATGCTATGGATAAAGATCTAACCAAATTTATGTATGTATATTTTGTATGAATAAACACAAGTAACTATCTATTAACAATACTGCAATTGATTATCCACTTATAATTGAACAAATGTTCAACGACTGATGGATACTGTATAATCTAAAAATTCATAAAAAATATAGCAATATGTATCTTAAAATGTAGAAAATATATAATCATAACATATTTTATATAAATAAATAGAAAATTTGTTTTATGATAACAAATAAATATATTTTACTTTGTTAAAGTGTTAACAACAAAAAAGAAGAGAAAAAGAGAGAAAAGAAGGAGAGAAAGAGAGGTAAGTTGTTAGTAAGGGCAAAAATGTAAAAGTAAAATGGACACATAAACAAAAAATTTGGGAAAATGGAAAATGGGTTTTTGTGACGGAACTCACCCTAAGTGGGTTTTCATGACATTTACCCTACGATTATCACCTACTCTTATTGTTGGGCTTTTTGGCGTTGAATCAAATGGGCTTTTGTTATAAAGAAGCTATGTTTCTCGATCAAGCTAAGCAAAAAGCTCCCTTTACACCTCCGTGTGTTGATAGCTTTATTTTCTTGGTCACTTTTCATCAAACTCGTTTCGTGACACAATTTCGTACCGTTGACTCTATCCGATTCCAAGCAACCCCTAACCATATATTAACGGATAAGAGATTTTGCTCTAATGAAAGCGATATGCGATAAACTCCTTATGGCGTTTCCTAAGAAGACGACATTAGTGTATGAAACGTGATGAGAAAACTTGACGTGGACTTTTTTGGGCTCTTGACATATATAACCAACTTTGGCCCAAATTGTTCATCTTTGTCAATTCATATTTTTCGTCTTTGTTTTCTAGTTGCATCTTTTCTTAGCCTTTGTCCCCTCGGTTTAGCCGCCTTGAGGTCGGCACCAACAGTTTTATGATACTACTAAATCACTATCACTATTCACTAATATAATCTAGAATTTGCACAAGTCCGTTTTGTGTGAAGATATTTAGAATTTGCATATCCATAATCATAAGATAATGTTTTGGTCCTAATGACCGGAATTAAACCAAAATATTACACAATGCGAAATGTCAATCTTTAGGGGCTTGTAACCATTATTGTCGAAAATTGGTGATTGAAACTAGACGGCATTACAGCTCAAGGGTTTTGTACTTTTGTTAATTGATGATAGCACCATCCTCTAATGGTCCAAACCTATTTCCTAACATGAACGTTTCATCTGAAATCATTTTAGTCTTTCTACTAAGACCTGCCTTAGCACCTTTTTAAAAGACTTTGTATATATATGTTTATCACCTACACCAAATCAATGATCTAGAGGACCAACCATGGTCTTCATATACAATATCCATATGCGAATGTAACATATATTGTGCATTTGGGTTTCACGTCTTGATACAAAACCAATTGCATAAAAATATATATGATACAAATATTTTGGATTCAAAAGTATAAAACTCAGTAGCATACTAAAGTGATTTTCCTATTAATTCACATGTCATATATATGCCGGGACAAAAAAAGAGAGAGAGATCACATGACATATTCTTAAATCTTAAGTAGTAGATTCACAAATTTACATTGAAATAGAACAGTCACGAAAATTGGTAAGGGTTTTATAACTTTTTATTGAAGACCCATAATGAAAATCTTTTTCATATCCAAAAACTACAAAATAGTCTAGTCGCACCGGCAGAAAATTATTAGGGCAACTAGGCAAACGTAGAGACTAGAGAGACGTGTGACATATCTTAAAGGCGATAGGGACACGTGTGTAAGAATGATTGGAAGACAGAACTGAAACTGGATTCTGAAGGATGAATTTGACGACGTAGCTAAGCCGAACACCATGAGGTTCTACGAAGAAGCACGACCACATACTGAGGTGGCCCTATCTATGACATGTTCCTGCTTTCCCTAACTTGTTTGGTCCTACTTCTCTCTAAATCGTACATCCACTTTTAATATCGTTTCTTATCTGTCAATTATTCACATGCGTTGCTTTTCTTTTTTCTTTCTCTCTCAATTCAGCATTTTCTTCCTTTAATTCAGAATTTTTAGGCTTTTAAGTTTAAACATGTGAAAGCTTTTCTTTATTTGTTATCACTTTCTCATTAACCATATCAAAAGTAAGATTGGTTTTTTTCTTCTTTAACCGATTCATTCTGCAAATTCCTGCCAACAGCCAAATGAATGCGATCATATTGGTTGTCACTTTATACGTAAAACTGGGTGATATATACATGACAGTTACGTGTCGGTACGATGGCTGAGATTGCTTACTCATAGTAGCTTTCCACTGAGCAAAATTTGCATATTCGTCACATTACTACTATAAGCCTAAACATGTTACCAAATAAAAAAAGAAAAAGTCTATAATCTATTGTTACTCCACATGCTTTTACCATGCATATTACTGTAAAATTTACGTAGTTAGACAATTAACCAATAGTAAGCTCACTTTTCTTTTAATTTTGAAGACAACATATTATATTCAATGCCCAAAAAAAACTGATTTATAAATGTTAGCTACAAACCATCCATATTACCCAAACTACAAAGAGATCTCTATTAGTCTATTATCATAGGTTGTAAAGGTATATAAATTTTCCAATTACCTAAAATAGCCGTCAATGCAAGCCCGTAGATTCAAATAAGGAAAAGTTAAAAGAAAGTTGTGAAAAGGAAAGTAAACGACGAAGATACACATTCAAACACAACGATTAGTGAGAGTGAGTTAACTGAAAGAGATAATGGACTACATCATAAAACGACAAATAAAAGAAATAATAAGATAGAAGAAGCCAATCACAAAATATTACATAGCAATTTGGGTGGATTGGGAGGACCCACGTTAAATAAATTCCAATATATAGACAACTCTCCAATTGTGCATCCATCTCCTTCAATACAGAGCAACAGAAAAAAAAATGGCGACAGAAGGAAAAAGCCCCATCAACATGAACTCAATGTCTTCGAGTCTTCAGAGAACCGGCCAATGGTACGAACCGGTCTAGTTTCACCAATAGATTCGTTCCGGTGGACTTACCGGATGATTTGAAATTCTAACCTGTATATATGTACTTTTGTAGGGTTTTTTCTCAAGATATTCCGACAGATGTTGTAGTTGAGGTCGGAGAAGCCAATTTCTCTCTTCATAAGGTAAACAACAACTCTTGGTTCTTGGTTCACATCATTTTTAATACAAAAAAAAAAAAAATTACAAGTCATATCTACGTATATATACATAACTAGATTTAAATGAACTAAATGGTACGACGACGGTATTAGTATAAACCATAACACTATAATATGGTCCGGTTAGACGTTTTTAACTGATTGTTTTCATGATCGTATGTATAGTTCATGTTAGTTGCGAAGAGTAACTACATAAGGAAGCTAATAATCGAATCAAAAGACAGCGACGTGACGAGAATAGATCTCTCGGATATGCCCGGAGGTCCTGAGATATTTGAGAAAGCAGCCAAATTCTGTTACGGTGTTAACTTCGAGATCACCGTCCAAAACGTGGCGGCTCTTCATTGCGCCGCTGAGTTTCTACAGATGACTGACAAGTACTGCGACAACAATCTTGCTGGTCGGACACAAGACTTCCTCTCTCAGGTCGCTTTATCTAGCCTCTCTGGAGCTATTGTTGTTCTCAAGTCTTGCGAGATTCTCCTTCCTATTTCTCGTGATCTCGGTATTGTCCGCCGTTGTGTCGACGTCGTCGCTGCTAAGGTTTCTTTACTCATAACTCTTCCTCACTTCTTTCTAAGTGTTACATCCCCATTCTGTATAGTTATTAGTTTTTTTTTTCTTTGTTCCCTTTTTACGTAGTAGTAACAAAAATAAGACGGATCTTAAGTTAGTACGGTTTAGGTAACGCAAAATNAAGCTAATAATCGAATCAAAAGACAGCGACGTGACGAGAATAGATCTCTCGGATATGCCCGGAGGTCCTGAGATATTTGAGAAAGCAGCCAAATTCTGTTACGGTGTTAACTTCGAGATCACCGTCCAAAACGTGGCGGCTCTTCATTGCGCCGCTGAGTTTCTACAGATGACTGACAAGTACTGCGACAACAATCTTGCCGGTCGGACACAAGACTTCCTCTCTCAGGTCGCTTTATCTAGCCTCTCTGGAGCCATTGTTGTTCTCAAGTCTTGCGAGATTCTCCTTCCTATTTCTCGTGATCTCGGTATTGTCCGCCGTTGTGTCGACGTCGTCGCTGCTAAGGTTTTTTAATACTTATAACTCTGCTTCACTTCTTTCCAAGTGTTACATCCCCATTCTGTATAGTAATTAGTTTGTTTTTTTTGTTTTGTTCCCTTTTTACGTAGTAGTAACAAAAATAAGACGGATCTTAAGTTAGTACGGTTTAGGTAACGCAAAATCAGATATGAGTATAATAGTTTTGCATTTCTTGTTACATTAACTAAAAGAGTAACTAATATGTTCATTGTGATCATTGATTTTGATTTGAAAAGGCTTGCAACGAGGCAATGTTTCCATGTCGAACACCACCAAACTGGTGGACAGAGGAACTCTGTATCTTAGACGTTGGCTTCTTCGCCGACGTAGTAGCTTCCATGAAGCAAAGAGGAGTCAAACCATCCTCCTTAGCCTCTGCGATCATCACCTACACCGAGAAATCTTTAAGAGACCTTGTAAGAGACCATTCCGGTAGAGGAGTGAAGTTTTCCGATACCGGGGATAACGATTCCGACGAGAGATCCCAACAGAGAGATCTTGTTGAATCAATCGTGTCTCTCTTACCTTCAGATAAAGGACTCTTCCCCATCAATTTCCTCTGTTCTCTCCTCCGTTGTTCAGTCTTCTTGGACACTTCCTTGACCTGCAAGAACGAGCTCGAGAAACGAATCTCAGTCGTTCTCGAGCACGTCTCCGTCGACGATCTATTGATCCCGTCTTTCACTTACGACGGAGAACGGTTACTAGATCTCGACAGTGTCAGGAGAATCATCTCTAGTTTCGTCGAAAAGGAGAAAAACGTTGGTGTTTTCAACGGCGGAGACTTCAACAGAGGACTCTGCTCTGTTACACTACAAAGAGTCGCTAAAACCGTTGATTCTTACTTAGCAGAGATCGCTACTTACGGAGAGCTAACGATCTCCAAGTTCAACGCCATCGCCAACCTTGTCCCCAAATCCGCTAGAAAATCAGACGACGATCTCTACAGAGCTATAGACATATTCTTGAAAGCTCATCCGAACCTAGACGAGATAGAAAGAGAGAAAGTGTGTAGCTCAATGGACCCTTTAAAGCTTTCGTACGACGCACGTCTCCACGCCTCACAGAACAAGAGACTACCAGTAAACATAGTTCTTCACGCTCTTTACTACGATCAGTTAAAGCTAAGAAGTGGAGTCGAAGAACATGAAGAAAGAGCAGTAGTTGTTAATCTACCCGAAGCTTTAAAGACACGTAGCCAGCTTCAAGCTGATACTACGTTAGCTAAAGAGAACGAAGCGTTGAGGAGCGAGCTGATGAAGATGAAGATGTATGTTTCGGATATGCAGAAGAATAAGAACGGTGCAGGAGCTTCTTCTTCGAACTCAACGTCGTTGGTGAGTAATAATAAGAAGAGCAAACATACTTTTTTCTCTTCTGTCTCGAAGAAACTTGGGAAGTTGAATCCGTTTAGACATGGGTCTAAGGATACTTCGAACTTGGATGAAGATCTTGCTGGTGTTGATATTACTAAGCCAAGGAGACGAAGATTCTCAATCTCTTAACCAAAACCGTCTTGATCAGTACTTTTGCGTTTTTGTTAGTGTGGGCTTTTGTGTATAAAACCTTTTAGTCTAGTGTGCTTCTTTTTTCTTTGTTTTTTTCTCCTTCTTGATGAATGATGCGTGATTTTTTTGTTGTTGGTGTGTTTATTGTTTAATGAGTTTGGATAATAAAAAGAAAATTAGATATCACTGATCTACTCTGTACTAAAACTAAATTTAAAGAGTGAGCTCATGTTAAAGCGAGGTTTACATCACAAAACGAAGACTCAGAAACCTCAGCTGAACCAGCTTAGAGTCGAACCCGGGTCCAAATCGTAGAGGGAAGCTACTCTGCCACTAGGAGATTGATAATTCTGATTTGTAGTAACATTTATTTATTTATTGGTAAAAGTAACATTTTTATTAAAAAAAAAAATCTTAATAATCTCTTTTAGATCAGAATTCTTCTTGCTTTGCTTAATGGCTACCATCACTCCCCTAGCTCTAATCTTCTAATATACTTTCCTTCTCATGCAATACTTCGATCATTCAACCAATCTTGATCATTTCATGCATTAAAAAAAGTGAAAGTGCAACAGAGCTCTGAAGGGAACATGCAGCTGTGAAGTGTCTCAGAGGGCTGACGTGCTGATGTGGAGAAATATTGTGGACACAATGACAAGGTGCGTGAAAAGGAAGGAAGAAGAAATCAAGATATACTCGAAGATATTGAGAGTATATTTGATTAGTTGGGATAAGGGAAGATATTCTCTTAGGGATAAGGAATATTTCCTTTTAGTTAGGATATAGAAGATCTAGGTTAGAGATCGTGTGTGTGGGGTTATAAAATGACGAGGGTTAGCCGCAAAAAGAGTTAGCACTCGCGGGATAAAGTTGTGAGTTTTGTAAACCTTCAAACAAGTACAAAAGTTTTGAAGGTGAGTGTGAGTGATATACTCTTTTAGATCTACACAGGGTGGTGTTAGATAGATAGGAGAGTGAGCTTTGTTTTTCAAGTCTTGTAAGAAACGAGGGTTTTTATAAGATTGATTAAAAGCGTTTGCTTGGCGCATTCCAAGTATAGTTTTTGTGTGTTGTGTTATCTCTATACCTTTACAAAAAAAACACAAAAAATACTAATACATAGTCTGTACATCTCTTCAAGAATCAAGATCTAAAGTTTATCGATACCAAAAAACTCAAGATGGTCACACTTGAGTTCGTGCTTCATTTGTTGGGTCTATCGAATATGCGTAAAATGTTCGTAAATCTATTAATAACAAGTGTGAGCGTGTAATATTAGGAGAGTAGTAACTTGTATTTTGCATATACAGAAACGCTTCCATAATTAGAGAGTGGGTTGAATTGAAGAGTCAAGACAACTATACTTTTGTGCTAGCAAAGCCGTAAAGATCCACCAAATCTTAACTGACACCTAAAACCCACTTCTCTTATTCCTAAGCAATAAGCACTAATCCCTGCCATATAAAGGCCAGTAATCCAATGTTTTATTCGTAACATAAAGTCCAAAATCATTAAGAAGAAAACTAGTGATTTTACTCTTCTTCCATCGAATAACTAATGCAACAAGTTAGCATTTATTTTCTATCAATAATTTTTGCTTTTTTTACTCTGTCATGCATTGACATTCAAAGCTCCTCTGTCTACCTATTTGGACGTACTTCACCACAAGAGCTCAACTGAATCCGTCAAACTCTAACCAGTACATGTCATATCTCCTCTGGTTACAAATTGTCTCGAGGAAAAATCAAGCAGAGGCGAAAGCAATGAACAACTCTTTTTTTTTTTTCAGCAAAAACAAATTTCATTAAAATCAAAGAGTTTTACAAAAACATTCAGAATTATTGTAACACAATTACATACATAGATGTATGTGTCATACACTAAGAAAAATACAGCATAATGGATTTTGACGATGCTTTCCGTAGAGTAGGCTTACTCGCTAACCGATCAGAAGACCGTTATTGTCCAACTTCATATTTGATTTCTCTTTATTACGAATTGTATGCAACAACTTTTGGCTGACACTTCTTTCCACAAAACGTAACATTAAACCCAATGTGCCCAAAACTAATTCTATAATGTAGACATATTGGCACCAAAACGTCCGCACCATAGTCTTTCTAGAATATTTCAACGTCTCTATAAATCTCTGCAATACAAATAGTTTTATTTTATCAAGCCAAGTACTCGAGCCTCTTGTGTTAGTAGATTCCCATCTAATCGTCACCAATATATTTCTCATCCACCAGATCTCCTCAATGCCAATCATAACTTGTCGCCAATATTTGGCCCAAAGCATATAAAAACTCGACATCTCTACCCAACAGGGGTCAAACTGGGGCAACCATAATTCCATCACACAAACAATATAAACATGAACAGGAGCAACAATTTGGTCGGATTGGAAAAGTGCTAGCACATCATCAAATCCAAGATTAATATCTCTAGTTTTGAATTTTAACACCGTTTCCCGAATACTAAAGGGGATAAGGATCAAAAGGGAGAGAATAATAGCACCGATAGTGTGGAGAATTATTTGTCTCGTTGAGCAAGGAGGAACCAAAAAGCCAATCTCCGACACAATCATAAGATGACTTCCGTTTATGTGACCAATCCCCGACACAACCATGAGACGACTTCCGTTTAAATGACCAATCCATAATCGTATTCCATCATCTTCAATTTTGTAAATTGAACCTCCTGGATCCCAGATATGGGTTTGGAAACCTTTTATCAAATTAGAGAAATTGAAGATATGATCATGGTCTCGATGATGTTGGAGACCAAAGGAATCAAAATTGTAACACAGGAAGCCGCCTAGAATTATCCTTGGCGGAAAGACACCGATCTTGTTCCGACTACAATGCCGGTTGTTGTTCGGAAGAAAACATTCTCCAAACGAGAGAAGGACGATGAGATATTGAATCAATAACAAGAATCGGCTAGCCATATGAATCACTTTTGCCGATGTTATTGGTTTATATTAAAAAAAAAAACTGAAAACTGAAAACTAAGGAAAACAGGAAAGGGGGACCGGCGCCAGAGAAGCCAGCGCCGGCCGTGGTCTGAATAGGAGAGGTTTTGGCCAGAAAAGTTGCTTTGGGAGAATCGCCTCACCCGAGAGAAAAAACGGTTGAGACTCCCGTCTCTCTTATTCTCTAGCAATGAACAACTATATGGGTCAATTGACCTTGATAAAATTTTAAATCTTAGTTGAATTTTTATAGAAAATATTAAGGGATGGGGGGAGGTATTGAAGTTAGGAATTTAATGGTAGAATTTGAATAAACTCATGATTCCTTAAAATTCTAGTTTTATTCAATTATGTAGATTTTTAGATTCTTTTAAATTCTATTATTATTCAATATAATGATTTTTAAAAATTATATTAAACATTCCCTTAAAAATTTGAAGATTCAATTCCGAGCATTTCACCTCTCCAAATGATAGAATTCATTACAGTCTTAAAAAATGTTTAAAAATATATTATTTCCTCTATATTCCTTTGAATTCTTTTTAATATATATTTTGACTACATAATATATTTTATAAAATAGAATAGTATACGTAAAATACAATACTACAAGATATCAGCAGTTCAGATTTCAAAATTTATTTTCGATTTCAAAAAAGAAAAATGTTAATGATGCCATTATATTTTATCAAGAGCTGCATGCATTAAGTATGAACTTCTCAACACAACAACTTACAAATTGGTGTATCCATCTGATCACTACAAGACTGCTGCACAAGTAGAAGATATATTCATTTTTAGATGGAAAAATAACATTTTAATGCGATTATTTTGGTTTATCAAATTTTCTAAAACATAGTCTAAGTACAATTTGCAAAAAAAAAAAGAAACAAAAAAAAAGATTTTGAAAGATTTTTTTTCTCAAATAATTATAACAATATACATATGTTGTTAGTGTAGAACACACAGATCTACTCTATATTTACTGGATTTTTTTCATGGTTGTTATGTTCCATTATATTGTGTTTCATTAGTATTTTCATTGTGTTTTGTTGCATTTAGCGTCCAAGTGAGTCTTCTTGCATTTTAGAGGTCATATAGTGTCTTTGTCTATGTTTTGGTGTGTTTTGTGTGTAATTTGAACCATTTTAGATTAATATAATGGAAGACACATATTTGGATGCAAAGAAAATAATTGATGATTCGGAACCAGTCTGTAGTCCCTCAAATATCGACTCGTATGAAGACCTTTCTTTGGGATTTAGCTTCAAAGTGCTTATTAAAGTTATTGAAAATTGAGTTATCTTTGCAACAGAGGTGATTTCAGGCCAGTCGGATGTGTGTGTAAAGAGTTATACCTGTTTAGTGAACATATATACAGCCAGAGCGAAGACTGGAGCCTAAGGACAAAACAATCAACCATTTGGACTTGAGATGGACTTGAACACACCCAGACTTCAACGATCGACCAATTGATCGATCAGATGGTCGATCAATCACAAGCCAGACTTCACCAGACCCCGAGACTTCAACGATCGACCACATGGTCGATCAGATATGTTGATCAACTCAACCTGGACTTGACCAGACTCCAAGACTTGACAGATCGACCAAGCAATCGACTATTTGGTCGATCACTCTGGGAACTTGATTGACCAATTGGTCGATCATGCGGTCGATCACGCGTTATTTTTGCAACCCAAACCCGATGTGTTCTGGTTTTCTCTGATTTGTTTGATTCCAATTTGATTTGTCCCGGTTTAGTTTTCTACTTTTCTATAAATACACTAACTCCTCATTAGGAGAAACCATCTTTTTGTTTAGCTGTTTTTTGGGTTCTTAAGTTTGTTTATCAAAGTTTGTTGGATCCTAGGTTTATTTTCCAGTTTCTAATAGTAATATCTTTTTCATTTCTCCTATTCTACAATCTCTAATTATGATTTCACAAAGATCAAACCTCTACCTTTGTGTGATCATAATCATGAGTGAGTAGATATTTTAGAACTTTGGGCTTGGTAAATTAGCGAGATAGATGATTGATCTTTGATGTTTAAGGCTTTATTTACATAAATCCTTTCTTGTTTAGTGATTATAATGCTACAATAACCTTGATCATGTTAATTCTAGATATTATAACTTCTATGCGCAGAAGATGTTTGATGAAATTTCTGAACCAAACTATTCAATAGCTTTGCATTACTAGCCTTTGGAAATTGTTGATTACTTGATTAGCATAGGATCTCTATCATGGACGTGAATTGATTTGCATTAGTGTTCTTAGCCTAAGGATTGTTTTGGATTGTTGGCTTAGACATCTAGAATTGATTAGCTATCTCCCAAGGTTCACTTGTTTTATCTTGATTTTAAAACTGTTTTTAGTTGTGTGTTTGCTTTATTTTAAATTTGCTTCCTTTTGTTTTGTTAGTTAAGTTTTTTACCAAAACCAACTCTTTGTTTAAGTTTAGATTAAGCTTTATTGTGTATTCTTAGTGTGTGAATCTTTGCAAATTTGTGGTTCGATAAAGTAATTGATCATGGCGACGTTCTTGAGATTTATATTTTTAGACTCGATTTGATCTGCATCGTCTTGTGATTAAGTCTCCCTCGTCTTGACTCGATTTGTTGTTCTGCCTCGTCTTGATTCGTTCTCTTGATCCAATGATTTGTTGATTACTCTTTGATTAAGTAGATCTGATTTGTACTGCCTCGTCTTGGTCTAATCTTTCTAGGTTTTCGTATTTATAAGACTCGATTTGTTGTTCTGCCTCGTCTTGATTCGTTCTTTTTTTATCGGATGATTTGTTGATTACTAAAGTTCTTCTTATTTCTCTGTTCCAGGTTGGTTGCGAGAGACTTGACAACTCTGTTCTCTCAGTTGCTGAAGAAATCGACTTGAATCACGATGTTGCTTTATTCCTCCTCATCCACCGATGAAATGAGGAGGAACTTGTGAAGGACTTGAGAAGAAAACGAAGAATTGCCGCTTGTTTGAATCGAGTTCTTCCTACAAGACTTGAATACCTAAATTTAGTTTTAACATTTTTGCATATGTAGGCTGAATGTGAATTATGTGGAGTGTCACCGTGCGTTGAAACAGATTGCGGACATCACCTTTGTCGACCATGCATTAATACCCAAATTCGTTTGGCGTTGCTTGTTTTGTTAAATTTTTCACTCTAACACTCCAAATCATTCAACCAATCTTGTTAAATTAAATTTAATCTCATTGTCGATAATGATCATTTCATGCATTCAAAAAATGACAAAAAAAAATATTAATACATAGTTTATACATCTCTTGGAGAATCAAGATCTAAAGTTGGTCATATAAATTCCGAGCATTCCAATTTTCACCTCTCCAAATGATAGAATTCATTACCATCTTAAAAAATGTTAGAAAAAATATTATTTCCTTTATGTTCCTTTGAATTCTTTTTAACTCTTTTATTTAATATCCTGACTCCTACAATAATGTTTTTTATTTATATATTTTGACGACAGAATATATTTTATAAAATAGAATGGTATACGTAAAATACAATACTACAAGATATAAACAGTTCAGATTTCAAAATTTATTTTTGATTTCATAAAAGAAAAATGTTAATGATGCCATTATATTTTATCAAGAGCTGCATGCATCCCTATCCCTATACTATATTAATTCGAAAGTACACAACATTAATCGTAGTCTATATCATTACAAAATATAATATCATTACAAATTAATCTAAAGTTTTTTCACTAAAGGTAGTAATGTCTAATAATACCAATTGTAGTAATTATTCAAATAATAAAATAAGGATAAAAATTATTTTAACTCATTCATAATTTTTTTAGGGAGAGAAAATAATGTATTTAAAATTAGTAATCATTATTTTATTAAAATGTATAAAGACTTCTAAACATCGATCTTCTACGGATATAGGTAGTACAAAAAAAGAATATTTTTAGAAAATGACATTTTTGTCTTGAAAAAGACAACAAAATATCAATAAATTTCTTGAATATTATTTGCACTGTCAAACAAAAAAACTCCAAAAATATTTCTTAAATATATATATATATATATATACTTTGTTCAAAAGCCTCTTAGTCCTTCTATTTTATTTTTCTTTACTGATTTTTTTTTTCCTTGATAAGATTATCTCCAATGGATTTCCTCTATAATAGAGATGTTCCAAAAGTTTTCCCTATTTTTTCATAGAGAAAAAACATATCAGTTCAACTTATATTAAAGTATTATATTAGTGATATTTTATTTTTTATACGGTAACTTAATCAGTTCAACTAAAACCCCGAATTAAACTCGCCATATACCATGAAAGTATATTTTTTACACAATCTTAAGATTGTACTTTACAAAATTTGTTCAGTTTTGTAACAGGTGTACATATGAGAAATGCTACTTTTTTTGAGAAGAAGGGCAGCTAGATAGAAATTAAATTAAATAATGAAGAAACAAGTGAGACACCGGCGACTACAAAGTTTCGATTTTTAGGTATGCTGGTGTGAAGATCATGGCTCAGGGTTAGTCAAAGTTTCGATTTTTATGTATGTTGATGTGAAGATTATGGGTCAGGGTTAGTTAAAGTTTCAGTTTTTACTTGGATAGAATCATCTTTGCCTAGTCTTTTGGAATCTTAAGTCGTATGGTAGACTAGTTTAGGAATGGGTGATTGTGAAATTGCTTGTTACAGGAAAAATCGGGAATTGCTAATTATGGATCACAAAGGGAAGCCAACAATAGATTAACGAATCAAAATTTGTTAGGATAGAAGCCAGCCTTGATCTGTCGTTAAGAGAATTACGACCCTTGAAGTTATCTTCCCAACCAGCTTCTTTGTGATTTTTGAGAGAGAAAAACAAATCTGATTTTCATGAATTCCAAAACAAAGCTCCAATGTCGGAGCTGCTTCCTCCTCCTCCCCCTCCTCCTCCGCCTCATCATCATCATCCTACAAGGAGGGGTTGTGGATTCGGCGATCCCGCATTGTTTTTCCCTGAGTTTGCTGCTAAGCAACGCGGTCTCGAAAAAGTTATAGAGGAAGATGGAGAAGGGGAAGATAGCAGCTATGGCGAAGGCTCTTTTGATCTGAGTTCCAGGTTCTCTAGTCCTTGTATCTCTCGTAACGGGTTTGATGATGTTGATAATCCTAGAAAGCTGCCTCCTTCTGGATTGAGGGAGGAGTCTTCGTCGTTGAAGCTCTCTGGTTTCAGAGAGGATGAAGAAGCCGACCGGAGTAGAAACTCTGGTTCCTTAGTGGATCGTATCGGTCAGGGGGAGGAGGACAAGAGGCTATGCGCCTCGGGATGTTTCAGAAAATGCTGCCCTTGTACCTGCATGCTTGTTTTCATTGTCCTTGTCATCGTCTTGTTGACAGGATTGTCTGTGAACACTTCAATCAAATCTAAACTGCCTCAGGTGCTTGTCATGAATCTCAAGTTCTCGAGACTTGATGTCGTTAAATCAACGACGGATCTTCTGATGAATGCGAACTTGAACACGGTTCTTCAGCTCTCTAACCAAAACGACAAGACAGTGCTGTATTACAGCCCCATGAAAGCTGATGTCTCTTCTGAGAACATAAACCTCGGAAAGAAAACGCTTCATGGATTCAAGCAGGACCCT
>NC_025700.1:5178985-5198700 GCF_000633955.1 Camelina sativa
ATATATATATATATATATATACTTTGTTCAAAAGCCTCTTAGTCCTTCTATTTTATTTTTCTTTACTGATTTTTTTTTTCCTTGATAAGATTATCTCCAATGGATTTCCTCTATAATAGAGATGTTCCAAAAGTTTTCCCTATTTTTTCATAGAGAAAAAACATATCAGTTCAACTTATATTAAAGTATTATATTAGTGATATTTTATTTTTTATACGGTAACTTAATCAGTTCAACTAAAACCCCGAATTAAACTCGCCATATACCATGAAAGTATATTTTTTACACAATCTTAAGATTGTACTTTACAAAATTTGTTCAGTTTTGTAACAGGTGTACATATGAGAAATGCTACTTTTTTTGAGAAGAAGGGCAGCTAGATAGAAATTAAATTAAATAATGAAGAAACAAGTGAGACACCGGCGACTACAAAGTTTCGATTTTTAGGTATGCTGGTGTGAAGATCATGGCTCAGGGTTAGTCAAAGTTTCGATTTTTATGTATGTTGATGTGAAGATTATGGGTCAGGGTTAGTTAAAGTTTCAGTTTTTACTTGGATAGAATCATCTTTGCCTAGTCTTTTGGAATCTTAAGTCGTATGGTAGACTAGTTTAGGAATGGGTGATTGTGAAATTGCTTGTTACAGGAAAAATCGGGAATTGCTAATTATGGATCACAAAGGGAAGCCAACAATAGATTAACGAATCAAAATTTGTTAGGATAGAAGCCAGCCTTGATCTGTCGTTAAGAGAATTACGACCCTTGAAGTTATCTTCCCAACCAGCTTCTTTGTGATTTTTGAGAGAGAAAAACAAATCTGATTTTCATGAATTCCAAAACAAAGCTCCAATGTCGGAGCTGCTTCCTCCTCCTCCCCCTCCTCCTCCGCCTCATCATCATCATCCTACAAGGAGGGGTTGTGGATTCGGCGATCCCGCATTGTTTTTCCCTGAGTTTGCTGCTAAGCAACGCGGTCTCGAAAAAGTTATAGAGGAAGATGGAGAAGGGGAAGATAGCAGCTATGGCGAAGGCTCTTTTGATCTGAGTTCCAGGTTCTCTAGTCCTTGTATCTCTCGTAACGGGTTTGATGATGTTGATAATCCTAGAAAGCTGCCTCCTTCTGGATTGAGGGAGGAGTCTTCGTCGTTGAAGCTCTCTGGTTTCAGAGAGGATGAAGAAGCCGACCGGAGTAGAAACTCTGGTTCCTTAGTGGATCGTATCGGTCAGGGGGAGGAGGACAAGAGGCTATGCGCCTCGGGATGTTTCAGAAAATGCTGCCCTTGTACCTGCATGCTTGTTTTCATTGTCCTTGTCATCGTCTTGTTGACAGGATTGTCTGTGAACACTTCAATCAAATCTAAACTGCCTCAGGTGCTTGTCATGAATCTCAAGTTCTCGAGACTTGATGTCGTTAAATCAACGACGGATCTTCTGATGAATGCGAACTTGAACACGGTTCTTCAGCTCTCTAACCAAAACGACAAGACAGTGCTGTATTACAGCCCCATGAAAGCTGATGTCTCTTCTGAGAACATAAACCTCGGAAAGAAAACGCTTCATGGATTCAAGCAGGACCCTGGTAACGTTACCTCTTTGAAGATCCCCACTAGACTGAGACAGTCCAAGGTTTATGATGTTGATGCTACGTTGCTGACAAACAAAGAGAAGAATCTTGAAGCTGTGGTTGATGTGTACTTGAGAGGGAAATTGAGTTTTGATTGGTTGGGATTTAGTGTTCATATACCAATTGTTATTGCTTGCGAGGAAGTGAAGCAGAGTGATGTGATAAATGGACTCAAGCCAACGTGTGATGTTCGAATCTTTTCCCAATGAAAACAATGAGACCCTCTCTGATCTTTGTTTTGTTTTGTTCTGTTTTTATTTGCTGTTGTTAATTTTCTTGTTGTAGATTGGAAACATAGAAAAAGAGAAGTGATTCAACTCTTGTTTCTCTAAAACTAACATCAAGAGAAGTTATTTTACTTTTTTTTTTCTATGTTTTCTGAACCATTGACTTGGCTTCTAAATTTGTGTCCATGATAAGTTTGTTGACGGTTGGTTTGCTCTTTCTCTCTTTCTATATGCGTAGTAGAGAGATGGGATCAAAACACGAATCACAATGAAGCCACATGCATAATCTTGAGCGTTGAGGATCCGCCATAAATGCTATCTCCCATTTATCATAACACAATTATTGAGTCTTCTTATAAAAAATGTAAAAAAAAAGACTTAAAAATAAGCAGGTGAGACGTGAGTAGCTATGAAGTTAAGACGTGTAGAGATAAAGCGTGTATCACTTTCTCAACCGCGTGCCAATAGTTTCAAGATTATTGTGAGAAACTAACTAACTAATTCTTGATTATTTTTTTCATTTTCTTTAGTGAGCGTGAAACATAGATTATTAGATTTTAGTTAGAAGATGAATCATCTTCAAACGAAGTTACAAGGAATATAAAAGGCTTAGAGAGGCCATTCGTTTGAGTATTATTCAGTCACAAGGTTCTTGTCTTTTTGCATCGTCGTCTCAGTAAAGTAAGCTTTTCTTTCTCTGCAATTTTTTTGTCTCTTCTTCTTTCTGCAAAATACCATTATTTTATAGTAAANGAAGGCTCTTTTGATCTGAGTTCCAGGTTCTCTAGTCCTTGTATCTCTCGTAACGGGTTTGATGATGTTGATAATCCTAGAAAGCTGCCTCCTTCTGGATTGAGGGAGGAGTCTTCGTCGTTGAAGCTCTCTGGTTTCAGAGAGGATGAAGAAGCNAAACTTCACGTGTCATCTTTGTGCCACATGTGAAATCCTCTTTTCTCCTCTGATCTCATCTAATTTGTTTCTTGGGTTTTGTCAAAACTGTTTTGTTCAACCCGAGAAAGCATATCTTCAATTTGAGAAAGTCTTGAGTCTTTGAACATCAAGTTGTCTTTGTTTTTTTTAAATGGCTTAAATTCTTGATCTTTCTTGTAGGGTTTTCTGAATTTCTCTGCACGGCAAGGTCATGGCTTCGTCTGCGGTAAGAAACCGTTGTCTTTCACTCACCTACGACTTAGAAAGCTCCTTGGATGCTTGTGTTGTTTTAGTCTCTTGGATCCTAACATTTTACTCACTTTGTTCTTATGTTCTCCCAGGCTCAGAGCAAGAAGCAGTTTAAGAGGTCTATGACCAAGAAATCACACTCATGGTGGTGGGATAGTCACAATTGTCCCAAGAACTCAAAATGGCTTGCAGAGAATCTAGAGAGTATGTTGCTTCACTTGGCATTGAGATCTCCATCCACTTAATGTAGATGATTACCCAAAAATCTGACGTTTTCTTTCTTGTTCTTGATTTGGCTTCTCAGAGATGGATGACCGAGTGAACCACATGTTGAAACTGATTGAAGAAGACGCAGACTCTTTTGCCAAGAAAGCTCAAATGTATTTTCAGAAGCGTCCTGAGTTAATCCAGCTTGTCGAGGAATTTTACCGCATGTACCGCGCATTGGCTGAGCGTTATGATCAAGCTAGCGGTGAGCTTCAGAAGAATCATCATTCATCTGAGATCCAGTCACAGAGCTCTCTTGAGATATCATCTCCTACCCAAGAGAAGTTGAGTCGCCGTCAGTCTGGTCATAAAGAAGAGGGAGACTCATCATCTTTGACAGATTCCGGTTCTGATTCTGATCATTCCTCTNTTCACTTGGCATTGAGATCTCCATCCACTTAATGTAGATGATTACCCAAAAATCTGACGTTTTCTTTCTTGTTCTTGATTTGGCTTCTCAGAGATGGATGACCGAGTGAACCACATGTTGAAACTGATTGAAGAAGACGCAGACTCTTTTGCCAAGAAAGCTCAAATGTATTTTCAGAAGCGTCCTGAGTTAATCCAGCTTGTCGAGGAATTTTACCGCATGTACCGCGCATTGGCTGAGCGTTATGATCAAGCTAGCGGTGAGCTTCAGAAGAATCATCATTCATCTGAGATCCAGTCACAGAGCTCTCTTGAGATATCATCTCCTACCCAAGAGAAGTTGAGTCGCCGTCAGTCTGGTCATAAAGAAGAGGGAGACTCATCATCTTTGACAGATTCCGGTTCTGATTCTGATCATTCCTCTGCTAATGATGAAGAAGCTGATGAGGCATTGATCCGCAGGATGGCTGATCTTGAGCTTGAGCTTGAAGAGACGAAACAGAAGCTCCTTCTCCAGCAGGAAAGTGACAACAATGTTGACCTCCTTCATAAAATTACTGTATACGAGGGAGAGCTTGGAGAAGCTAATGAAAAGATTCGAATGCACGAAGAAGAGATCGCTAATATGAAGATTGAGCTTCAGAGCTGCATGTCCTCTGGAATAGAGGATCCTCAAAAGAGTCTTGATTTGGATAAAGAGGACACTAAAGAAGAAGCAAAAGTGCAGGCCTTGGAGGAAGAGCTGAGTATCGCAAAAGAGAAGGTTCAGCACTTTGAGAAAGAGACTTGTTCTCTGAGAAATGAGCTCGAGATCAGTAGAGCTGCTGAGGAGAAGCTGAAGAGCTTACAGCATGAGCTCGAGTTGACTCAGAAAGACACTGATAGGTACAGAAACACGCTCAACGCAGAGAAGAAAGAAGTCTCAAAGTTGCAAGAGAGATTGGCAATGGTGAAAACTAGTTTACAGGACAGAGATAACGAGATAAGGGCACTTAAAACTGCTGTCTCTGATGCTGAAGAAAAGATATTCCCAGAGAAGGCACAGATCAAAGGAGAAATGTCAAAGCTTCTTGAAGAACGAAGCCGACTTGGAGAGCAGCTGAGAGAGCTGGAATCACATATTAGGCTGATAACAGAAGAGAAAGCTGAAACGGAGGAGAAGCTTAGAGGAGAATCCAAGAAGATCAGCGTAATGAGATATGAGAGCAATGTGCTAAGAGAGGAGATTGGGAAGAGAGAAGAGAAGATAAAGGAAATGGAAAAGCATATGGAGGAGCTTCACATGGAGCAAGTGAGGCTGAGAAGACGGTCGAGTGAACTTACGGAAGAAGTAGAAAGGACAAGATTGGGTGCATCAGAAGTGGCTGAGCAGAAAAGAGAAGCAATAAGACAGCTTTGTATCTCGCTTGAACATTACAGAGATGGGTACGACAGGCTTTGGAGGGTTGTTGCAGGACATAAGAGTAAGGGAGTAGTGATCTTAGCAACGTGAAGTGTAAGAACAATGACTATGTGCAGGACATACAAGTGTTTTCTTTTGGACTTAAAATGTTGTTTTTTAAGGGCTGTTAGTTGATGTTGGAAAATACGTTGAAGATGAATAATCTAAGTTGATAATACTTGATATAGTAACAAGTCAATGGTAATATTTTTTTTTTTTTTTTTGTCAAACGTCAATGGTAATATTTTCTCATTTCTCAAAACTCAAACTCAAATCAATGGTTATATTTATACTCACTCACTAACGGCAGAGACTCTGTCGTGACCAGAGGCTTTTGCTTTTACCCTTCTCTTTTCCAAAACACAGTGTTTTGCACAAAGCTAAAACCATCTTCAATCACACACTATAACCAACTCATCTCAATCCCGGCTCAGAAGTAAAACCAAAGCACCAAAACTGAAATTGAATCATCAGGCTACACCAACAGGCATCAGACAACAGTTGTGTATAGACGTGGTCCCTCCACAATTGAATCTCTTAGTTTATTCCTTCAGATGAAAATAATTTGGCAAATATTTTGAGAATATTTTGAGAATACATACATACATAATTTGCAAATAAAACGTCTATACACAACTGATGATTATGTAAAACGACTATACATACATACTAGTCGCATTGTTTTATTTTTCTCCTTCGCTTACCCGTAATATGTATGTGTACAGTTTACTAATAATTTGCAAATATTTTGAGAATACATACATTAATACATACATAATTTGCAAATAAGAGAAAAAGACGTGGTCCCTCCCTCGCTCAGGGACCATTATATATGCGTATAGTAACTTTGTTTCAATACGGGTTCAAACCACGCAATAAGTATGGTGTATTTTAGTGAACATTAAGCTCTATAATAAGTTAAAAAAATTAGGCTAAAGGATCCATGGTACATATATCAAATGGGTCCAAAGTAAGAAGGCCCATGTAAGGTCATGATTACGAAACGAAGGCCGTTGAATTAAAACACATGAGGAGAGAAAGTATGGTGGACAAATATGGGCAGTAGGGGGTAGGTAGCACCATTTCTCCATGTCGCTGTCTTTCGTGGTAATGGTAGGTGTATCTCTCTCTCTCTCTTTAAACTATTATTACTTATCTTTAAATTTAGTTTTTTTTTCCTCTAATCCTAAATACTCCAAATAATAATATGAAATGACGAGTGCAAGGAGAGAGAGAGATAGAGGCTAATTCGTGAGTATTAATATAAGGGAATCCCATTAATATAATGGAAGTCAATAAGAGTGGTTGTTGCCTAAATTGACTCTTGGATATTAAAAGAGAGTTCATGGATTGCATCCGCCAAAATTCTAAGCCTTGTACAGTGCCGCGCGTTTATTTTAACTACCACTAGTTTTTTTTTTTTTTAAATGGTTTTCTTAACGGCGTCAAATCTGACGTCGTGTACATGACTTTTAAATTTCCGACCTACGCACTCTCGTGTTCTGTCTGTTTGTCTCTCTTTCACACCTTAATTTTTTCTCGCCGTGACTGATTTGTGTTTCCTTCTTTTTTTCTTTCTTTGCTTTGTATTTTGACCATATGTAGTGGTGGTAAGGTTAATTGTTATTTACATTTCTTTGATAATCATTGAAATTCGTATTAATTTTCAATTTTATATTTGGTTTGTTGCATCTGTTTGCTTTGAAGGAGGCTCTGAAGTATTCAACCAAAATTTTAAACAACCAACACAATGATATTACATTAGAGAATATTATTCTAGATATCAGATGCTGGACCAACAAGTTTCACAAAATTCAGTTTATTTTTTACAAAGAGATAATGGATAATATTACTCATATTTCTTTTCTTTTTTTGTTCGGATTTTTTTCATTGCCATCATGGCTTATGAACCAATTGTATCTTGATTTTATACATTTATTGATATAACTGGACCAAAAAAAAAATATTTGGTTGTTGTCACATGTCAACTCAGAGACACAAACGGAATGCACCGTGTCTCCTATTCATTAATTACGATTCATATTACTAGAATTATTGAAAAATACACACACACTAATCACCCTTTTTAAATTAAAACAATGGTATTGATTGGTGAACTTATACAGAATATTACAAGTGGTAAAGCTTTGAATTTTTACCGATCACAAAAACTTTACCAAAAACTTTATTAAAAGTTTTACTCTCAGCTTTTCGGTACAGTTTTCATGTACAACTTTTTCTTACAATTTTGCACTATTCCGTAACAGCTTACAGCTTCAACTTACAACTTTTCTGTATACATTTGGCTACGTTACCAATCGCACTTAATATACAAATAATAAAAACTTTTTATCACGATAAAAGTCAAAAACCACTTGGGAATGTTAATAAATCCGCTGACGGTTCGGTGGTCTAGCCTAGCCATATATAGTTGGAGACTAATATCTTAATGTAAAAGTTTGTTTTAAATTCAGGAGATTAATTACCACAATCAGTATTGTTCCAAACTATAGATGTCATGTGTAATTTAAAAACTTAGGGATCCTAATTCATATAATTTTTTAAAACTTTTATTGTGTTACAAAATATAATCAAGCATATTCTTATTTCATCACTTAAACATTCTAAAAGAACGGGACATAACCACTATCTTTGTGATTTCATGATCCGACTCAATATAATCACCATTTACATTTTTAAGTGTTGTGAATCACAATTTGTGATCTATTTCTTGTTTTTTTTTTTTTTTTTTNTAACTGAAGCTTATAAATATTGAATTTTGGTTTCCTCTTTCAGTCAAACAGTCGGATTTCTTTAGTTGCCATTCATCTTATTTTTGTAGGTATCTTTTAGTTTACAAAATGCCTCCATGTTATATAATTCTATAAAGCTCTTATCAGAGTTCATCTATCTATATTAGCTGTATCATCAATTTTTTACTTTCTCCAAAACGGTAAAACCTTACGACAATTAGTTAAAATCTGGCTCACAGTTTACAATTGTAACTGGAATTGATATTTTAAACTTTATCTATAGACCAAAACCATCTGTTTTGAATCGCCTTGAGACCAACAATTAATTAACCAAACCAATGTACGTAACTTTATTGAACGTGCATCTAATTAAACTTTGCTTTAAGAAAGAATCATCAATAATGTATCAATAAAGAAAAAATATGTATGTCGTATGTACAATATGTTAAAGGAATCATCATATACAATTCAGACAATAATTTTTTTAAAAAGATACACTAAATAATTTTTATTTGGTGCATAACTTCTGTTTTTTTTTTGGGTCATATACACTGTAATCTTATTGCGGGTTACGATACAACGTCAACACTAATACAAATTGATGAGATTACAAACTATAGCCGGATGGGATAAAATGAGAACCGGGAGTTTGTTGTTTATCTTTCAAAATGATGTACAACTCAACCACAAGTGCTTCTTGTGTCTTTAACAAAAAAAAAAAGTGTTTCTTGTGTTGGATAGTGTGTAATCATACTACATAAACCCATGTAGCTTGTAGTTTTGTCTATAGAAATATTCACTTTTGTAGGACTTGTAGGACAGTCAGAATCAACTAAACAACACTATAATTTTATATATCAAATTATATGACTACTTTAATCAAATACTTTGGTTTCTATATATATATATGCCATCATAGTTGATCTATAAATTAAAAAAACCAATGACAAAAAATTCTTATGTTTTTTTGTTTGGTTTTGTTAAAGAATACATATATATATTTAGTTGTTATTTTAATTTATACACTCAAATAGAAAGACCAAATGAGAAGTCTAGTAATCATCTCCTCTTCCTCCTCCTACAACCTTCTTCACCAAACACCTTTTAAAAAAACTTTGTGGTCTTTACCTACCCCCATCAACAACACCAAGCCCACTCACACACATCCATCACCGTTTAATCTAACGCCGTTTATCATCGTTTCACCAACTCCCTCTCCCGCACCTAACGCCGTTTTCCTTTTGCCGTTGGTTCCTCCATTCTCAAACCAAACCAACCTCTCTCCCTCTTATAAAACCTTCTTCCTCTTTCACCATTTCTTCCTCAGCAGCTTCTTCTGCTTTATTTTTATTCAACAATCCAATTCGGTTCTCACAAGAATCAAATACTCAGCTGAGAGAGGTACGTAGCTAAAAAAAAAATCACAGTTATGGACCTTCTCTTGTTGGAGAAGTCTCTAATCGCCGTCTTCGTGGCGGTGGTTCTCGCCACGGTGGTTTCAAAGCTTCGCGGCAAGAAATTGAAGTTACCTCCAGGTCCTATGCCGATTCCGATCTTCGGTAACTGGCTACAAGTCGGAGATGATCTAAACCACCGTAACCTGGTCGATTACGCTAAAAAATTCGGCGATCTCTTCCTCCTAAGGATGGGTCAGCGTAACCTAGTCGTCGTCTCTTCACCAAATCTAACCAAAGAAGTACTCCACACGCAAGGTGTTGAGTTCGGATCTAGAACGAGAAACGTCGTGTTCGACATTTTCACAGGTAAAGGTCAAGACATGGTGTTCACTGTTTACGGAGAGCACTGGAGGAAGATGAGAAGGATCATGACGGTTCCTTTCTTTACAAACAAGGTTGTTCAGCAGAACCGTGAAGGTTGGGAGTTCGAAGCAGCGAGCGTTGTTGAAGATGTGAAGAAAAATCCAGATTCAGCTACTAAAGGGATCGTGTTGAGGAAACGTTTGCAGTTGATGATGTATAACAATATGTTCCGTATCATGTTCGATAGAAGGTTTGAGAGTGAGGATGATCCTCTTTTCCTTAGGCTTAAGGCTTTGAATGGTGAGAGGAGTCGTTTAGCTCAGAGCTTTGAGTATAACTATGGTGATTTCATCCCTATCCTTAGACCTTTCCTTAGAGGTTATTTGAAGATTTGTCAAGATGTTAAAGATCGAAGAATCGCTCTTTTCAAGAAGTACTTTGTTGATGAGAGGAAGTGAGTTCTGTTTTTTTTTTTTTTTTTTTTTTTTTTTTTTTTTTTTTTTTTTTTTTTTTTTTTTTTTTTTNTTTTTAAGGATTTTTTTGGATATTGACATTGGTGAATTCATTCATGCAGGCAAATTGCGAGTTCTAAGCCTACAGGTAGTGAAGGATTGAAATGCGCCATTGATCATATCCTTGAAGCTGAACAGAAGGGAGAAATCAATGAAGACAACGTTCTGTACATTGTTGAGAACATCAACGTCGCTGGTAACTATTTCTTCCTTGTAGTATACGTAATCAATCCTCTAGACGTCTCTTTACTTGCATACGAAACTGGACATTAGTGTTTTAAGTGTATCCTGTAAATTCGGAATTAGGCTCATCTAGGTTGTTGATTGAAACAGCTATTGAGACAGCTGGTTTGTACAGTTTTGTGATGCTGGTTTCTTGATTGAAACAGCTATTGAGACAACACTGTGGTCGATCGAGTGGGGAATTGCGGAATTAGTGAACCATCCTGAGATCCAGAGCAAGCTAAGGAACGAAATCGACACAGTTCTTGGACCGGGTGTGCAAGTGACAGAGCCAGAGCTACACAGGCTTCCATACCTTCAAGCTGTGATTAAGGAGACACTTCGTCTAAGAATGGCCATTCCTCTACTCGTGCCTCACATGAACCTCCACGAGGCAAAGCTAGCTGGATACGATATCCCAGCAGAAAGCAAAATCCTTGTCAATGCTTGGTGGCTAGCGAACAACCCAAACAGTTGGAAGAAGCCTGAAGAGTTTAGACCAGAGAGGTTCTTTGAAGAGGAAGCGCACGTTGAAGCAAACGGTAATGACTTCAGGTATGTGCCGTTTGGTGTTGGACGTAGAAGCTGTCCAGGGATTATATTGGCGTTGCCTATTTTGGGAATCACTATTGGTAGGATGGTACAGAACTTTGAGCTTCTTCCTCCTCCAGGACAGTCTAAAATTGATACTTCTGAGAAAGGTGGACAGTTCAGCTTGCACATCCTTAACCATTCCACAATCGTTATGAAACCAAGGAACTCTTAAAAATTTCTGCAAAAAGAAAAAAATGACTTTTTATAGTGATGCTTGTGAAATCTGTTGAATATTATTATTCCCCATGTTTTGCTTTTTGTGAGATGTTTTGTGTAAAATGTCTTTAAAATGCTACGATTGCAATAATCTAGTGGTGCCCATTGTTTTAAATGGACATTGATGTTATATCAAATTCAAAATTCTCATGATTGTTGAACAATAGTCATATTAATTTGGTGGTTTCTAGGTTCTTCTAACTTCAACAGAAACCTTTTCTAAGCCTGTTAAAAACACTCATTACACAATTTGTTAAAAAAGTTCGATCATTTCTCTATGGGCTAATGGGCTTTATACGGCCCATAGATATCGTACTCCACTTGCGGAGATCACGCAACGGGAAACGAAAACACCAAATTGCAAATGGTGCTCATAAGAAATTTTCGAAATTTCGAGAAGACCGTTCGATGCATTGTCTTTGATTTTGTTTCTCTTGCTTCAATTTGGATCAAAGATCATCGTCTTCAACTCTTCATCGTTCATCAGATTTCCCTAAATACGCTCCGAGCTCAGATACTGTCGAAGCCTCCTCGAATTTTCGAAGTATCTCTCTATCTTCTCTCTCGATTCTCCATTTTTTTTAATAGAGATTTTGTAGAATCATTACCTAGATCTGAAATTCGTCAACCTAATTATGGAATCGTTGCGTCGACTAGTTCATGGTGATGTTGAGAAATCCTAATTTCTAGATCCATTGTGTAGTCCGTACAGTTCGCAAACCCTAAGTAAATCAAATTAGGCTCATCTCGCATATAATTTTTTCTGGTCAGAAGCTTGATTTTAATGTAATTACAGTTTTCTGATGCTGATTACTTCAATTTCTGCTGGAAATTTTCAGCGATTGAGGAGACACGTTGTGTTCAGTTGAGTGTTAAAATTGCGAGCTAGTGAATTCGGGATCCTAAGAATGTTGCAATGGATGGGAGGATCGAGGCGTAAAGTGGCTGCTGTGTGTGACTTTTGCTTTTTCCTTTTAGAGATCTATTATGAATTGCTTAGCTATCTTATTATTGTTTCAATTTCTGACTTGTTATTGTTTTTTGGGGATCTCTTGCGGCATCCAGTCACACACGTCAGTGAAGAAGAGGTGTGTAAGCTCTTCTTTCTCTGTTGTAAAGATTATTTTTCAGTATTGATGATTTGGTTGACATCTAGTGCACACATTTTTGATCTTATCTTTGTTGAACCTGAAGGCAAAAGCAATACTTTGAGCAGAGGAGACAGCAACAGCATCAGCAGCTCACAGTTGGGTCTGAGAGCTTTACTAATGATATAAACAATAGTAATCAACACCCAAGAGAACACCACTCTCTGGATATTCTCAATTTGCTCCACTTGTCAACCGTTACTCCTGAATGCCAACCTTCTTGTCCAAAAGTTGGTAAGTGTGTGCTTGTTAGGACTTCCAGCACCGTTCTGAGTGTGGTTTGTAGTTCCCTTATGATTCGAGTCAGGTTATGGACCCTTTATTTGCATTATTGCTCGGACCATGACATATAATTCCCATTTTGCTTTCTTCCTGTTTCTATCACTTGTGTTAATGGAAGATCTGGATGCTGATTTCTTCAACCTGAATGACAACACATCCGGAGTAGGTGAGGTCTCCAAACTCTTGATTTATAAATCTTCTCCACTTCTGATCATGTTAATATGTTATGTGTGGTGATGCAGGAAGTTCATTAAACCATAAAGCAGAACCTACTTCCTCGAAGAGGCAAGGCAGTTTTCTTTGTTTCGCTTGCCCAAGTTTTCTTTCTCAGCATGTATATCCTCTTGATTATTTTGCTAATGGAACTGCACAGCTTATAGAAATTTTGATGCTTCACTGTCGTACAGGGCTTTGTTTAATTTTCCTGACAACCAGACAAAAGATTTCAACAATGCAAACACCACAACGGACGTTATGGATGCTTCACTGTCTTACAGGACTTCTTTTAGTCTCCCTGAAAACCAGACAAATGAATTAAAGAAAGCAAACACCACAAAGGATCTGTTGGATGGCACAGAGCGGAGTAAGTAATCACTATGACTTTGTATTGACTATTGTGTTAATATCTAGAAAGTAGAGAGGTTTACTGTATTCCGTTTTCATTCTTTTTTAACATCTATAGCATCTAGATAGGTCTGTTTCATTCTGGTTTTACTTCCCAATCACTTTTCACTGTTTGCTTATCCGAAGTTTAGGCCATATGCAAGTCTCAACATTTTAGTTGATACATTATAAAATGGTTTTCAGAGTTATCTGTCTTTGATTTGGTTGGGGATGATCATGCAACAACCTACAAGGAAGAATCTTCTCCGTCTGAGGCTCACATGGCATTTTCAGTTGAAGGTATAGGTCTTAGAGATCACAAAATGGTGGGAAAAGTTTAACTTACGATGTTTACCTAGATCTTGATCAGTCTTTAAGATGAGATGTCCTACTATGCCTTTCTCTTATGACTCTTACTCTTTCCATTCAGGATTAGGTAATATAAATACGAAAACTCCAGTTAATTCTCCACATCCACCAGACAGGTGGGCAGCTTTTACGATTGGCACTTGTTTTCACTTGGTTGAATTATGTACCATTTAGGATCAGTGATTGTATTAACTTGTGTATGAAAGAACCTTTGCGTACCGGTGCTCCTCTCCATGGAAGGGTACAGGTCAACAAGCTACATTGAACGTCAGGGCAAGGCTCTACGACTTTGAGAAGGAAGTGGTAACAGACTCTTGTCATCTTATCTTTTCCCGGTATTCCTTCCATTTCTAACTTGTTTTCCAGACCCAATATTTTCATCCCCTGTTTACAGGACACAATTATTGAAAGTGGCAAAATGTTCCAAGAGGACAGCCGTTATAGGTCTCCCATTGCCATACATGCTAAAGATGGGGGCAGAAAGCAAAAACTGCTCACTTTCAGTGATCACTTGCAAAATCAATATAGCGACACAAGAAGTTTCTTCTGCGATGCTGCAGATTTCAACAACAGCAGGTTCTCGGATGGTGAGTGGAATGGTAATTTACTAATGTCATATGCCAAAAAAGATTTCGTTTTCGTTTCATGCATAACCTCACCATCTATGCAACGCTTATCTTTCATGCATCTTCTATATCTTCTCTTAGTCGTCAGTCGTCACTACCCTTCACCTTCTGCAATTTACATTAAACATGACTTGATCAAAGTAGCATTTCACTTCTTACTGATTATTCCTAGTATAAAATGTAATGAACGCAATTTCATGTTGTGTGACATGAACCCTTATCTGTTCTTTTTTTTTTTTTTTCTTTCCTTAAGAGATCAGATCACAAAAAATTTAAATTTGGTTTATTTATCTTAATTCACTAGCTAAGTCTGCCTTTCTTGATGACCGGGAAGATGGTTTTTACTGGAACGGCGAACAGCCATGTGGAAAGGAAAGTTTGAACCCTGATTTCTTGAAATATGGCAAGGATTACACTGAGAGTCGCTCTTCTGTAGAATACCATAGGAAAAAGAAGAGGTGCTCTTCAAATCTCTCATTTTGTCACTTTACTATGGTGATACTATGCCTCTTGACATTAAAAGTCTTTGTGTTTTAGGGATTATCTGGAAACGACCTGGAGGTCCAACATTAGAGGTGAGTTTAGCTCAACTAAATTAGGAATAACAGCGACCTGCATATATGCTTTTATCAAAGAGCTTTCATCTGACCTGATAAGTTGTATTCATAAAATAACTAGTCTAAGCGTATGTCTTTAGGAAGTTCATTGACTCTTTGTTTCAAATCATTCTCGGAAGTTCTAAATTAAATTATATCTTTTTGATTCATTACTTCACTTGCTTTCAGTATCTCATAGCTTCATCTATTGTTGTTGTGTGAAGTTGGAGAGACATGTATCTACATACTTGTTGGAGTTACTTTTTGGCCTGTTTATCTGTTAACTCCTTTAGTTTTCTTTATTTCAGATTCACCAACTCGAAGATCACATATTCTAGAAAGGAATATCGATCATCCAAGTTTCACTAAGGCAGCGTAAGTCAATTCCTTAAATTGCATCGAGCCATTTTTTAACTCATGCTGACTGAACTTGCCACAAATAACATCCAGTTATTTCAAAACCCCTGACTTTGATTTTGACACTGAGTTTGACCAACCGGTTTGGTCGTCCATTGTACCTGAGGAAGATAAAGACAGCCTTAGTTTGCGTAGGTAAGCATTTTCAGTATGTCTCTTTCTGATTGTGATTCATATGCTTTATATAGATGAACTGCAATCCTGACGCCACCTCACTTTTCCTAACAGCGAAGAATCTTGCTCATCTAGTGCTGGTATTGATTTTTCTAACGTATTTTGTGTACACATGTTATGATTTTGCAAGCATTTAGTTTTTCCGTAGTACTGAACTGTCACTGCTCCTTATCCTTGTCAGTTTGGACCAATGAAACCCATAATTCACAGTTTGACACCAAAACAAGACAAAAGAAAAGGGAACCTAATTCGTTTTGCAACCTTGGAGACAAGAAGTATCTGAATAATGACCTTTTCCAAGAATCGTGGGAAGATTGGGATGTAGATGATCAACATATGAAGAGAAAAGTTGGGTCTGGAAAGCAGGTTAGACTATCAAACCCAGGAAAGTTAAAATCTACCAGTCAGAGAGGAGGTGGTCTAGACGCGTCTTACAATTGGTTTGCAGAAGGATTTACATCTGCAGCCATAAGCTCAGGTTGGTTTGCCTTTACTTTGTTATCAGAAACATCTTCAATGGATTGCCCATTATCCTGTCCCAAGCCACGATGCAGAGATCTTATATCTAGAACCATAGGATATCCGTTTGTCATATCAATATCTTGGCGATCTCTCACATGTAAATTCCTGTCTTAACTATCACAGATTTTACAAGTGAGAGGGACAAGCCATATCCTTTCCTAAACCCTGACCTTGGTAGCTCGCACTGGTGTCCATCTCGTGCCCCTGATTCTATTCCGGAAACATGGGTTCCAAAGTTTTCAGTAGGAGGCACTGGAGATGATGATGAAGACGACTATATAAACCGTTTATCAGCAAACCGTAAATCAGAACTACTAGCAGCAGAGACAAGCGGTTTTGAGAATGACACGTTATCAGAGAACGATAATGAGCAAAGCAGAGAAGTGAATGACCCAAAAAGTCAGGGAGATGAGACCTCGTCATCCGTTGCAAAGAGCCTCTCAGACGAAAATGAGTATGTACGGTGAACATTGTCACACACTTCTCGTACAATCTATTTCGCAAATACCAAAATTCCATAATTAAATCTCAATCCCCCTAACACATGGAGAATGTTTAAATTGTTTTTAGATGTAACCCCAACAAGGTAGTCATGGAAACTAAGCATCAAGGAAACAGAGGTAAACTGAATTTTGATTCCTGGGATTATTCATTTGTTTGTTTATTATTTACTAGAAGAAGCTAACTTGAGATAGAATCAGGAGAAAGGACAAGTTGAGACTCGTTCCAACAACTGATAATGCTGGAACGACGCACACTTCAATTCGTTTCTTTTAACAAGACATTGCTCCTTGACTCTTTAAAAACTTAGGTAAGTATTCATATACACATCTCTTTAGTTCAAGTTATCACCAAATCTGAATTCCAAATTTCAGATGTTTCATGGGGATATTATATAAAGGAATGTGCCATTTTTGGTATATATTTTCATTGAGCATGCAGACAGATAAAAAAATCAACCATATCAATATATTATGTTGTCTTGTCCATATAGCGTTTGTACCTACCTTTACATGCAACCGTGTTTGTCACGACCCATGTTCTATCTTTACTACTATTCGAGCCGTTTATGTGGGTCTATAGTTCATGAAGGCAAATATAATCACGTAAAACATGTTTCTGACGAAATATAGGTAGACATGTTTGTGCAGCGGGTATTTTTTGTACGGGGATTTGCACAATACTAAGTAACTAAAGATTTTGGGGAAGAATGGAGCTAGTCCTTTTATTAACGAGTCATTTACAAAGAGTCGAGATTAAATTTGTCAGTTCACAGGAAAACTCACAAACAGAATAATGACAAGCTCAGAAGTAGAAACAAATTACACAAAAGGCAATAACAGTAATTGATGCAAAGTATTGTTCTCTGAGTAATGTCTTGGGATTAGGATGGTGATCCAAATAAATGTTCTCTCCTTTTATAGGCGAGTGTTGACCTAAGGTTATTTATGGTTTTCATCGCGGAATCCCGAAATTGTTCTCCGCGGAAATTGGTAGATTTTCTCCCAAATTTATCGGGCCGAAATCATGATTTAGCAGGTCTTGTTGGGTCGAATGACATATTGGAAGCAACCCATATCTAACAGGTAAGGTATTGCGAATGTTTATATTTTTGTCTATTTTAAAGGTTCCAAATTTAATCATATCTCTAACATTAAAACTTGTTGTTGATTTTGTTCTACATACTCGCAAGAATCTATATGGCTTATACATGACATATTTTTATCTACATATGGGATATTGGAGTGAATAAAGTTGATAATGCTTACTTTTTCTATAACAGTGTCGTCTACTTTATAGATTTTTTAGTCAATGTTCCATATACTTTAAATTATATGGAGCTAATGAGATATCTTGATAATAGTATTATAATTATAATTTTATTAATAAGATAAAAAAAATGTCTGTTGCAAGCTGGGAACGTGAGCCCCAATTACAGCTGGTGTGTATCATGCATTATTGCAGTTTCTATCAGTTGATTCTATTCCTTACATGCTGTCCTAAATAGTCCTTTGCATGTTAATTACTTTTAAAAATATGCTAACTAAATTGTTAATTTCTTCGTATACGTTTAGAAAAAAGGAAAAAAACATGGTTATGATGTATGTAGTTAGACCCGACTGGTAAATTAGTTGGTCATCATCCAAATTACGAGTTTGAATAGCAATGACATTGACAACAAAGTAATTCAGCGTGCTTCGGTCTCGGGCTAAAAAAAAAAATGAAAGTCTAGGTGACTAATTAGGTCTTTGATTATTTTGGTTTTTTTCAAAATAGTAATTAAGAATATTGCGGCTGTTTGATTCTCATGTGCAACATGTGTGGTACGAGATTGATACTTGTTACGTTAGCGAGTATCTCTTGATGACAACTATTCTAAGAAGTGGTTTCACATGGCCAAAAGTTTTAAAAAGCGGAGCTTAATCATATCAAACCCGAGAATTTAGCACTTGTTAACTTATATATCATGTATGTAACTGAAACTATCATTGGATTGGATTTACAAGGCAAGGTTATATCTTTCATAGGATATGGTGATTTTTGTTTTTGTGAACTATCCGAATGTTTCCAGTAACTTTAATTTTTAACAATAATATTCGAAACTTGAGAATCATCATATTCTCGGTACCAGTCAAATTGTCAGTTGTAGAATTATATGGCAACACGCAATGTGAAAAAATTGAAGAAGTTCATGCGTGCTTTGAATTATATAGTTTTCATACAAAAAAAAAAGAAGAGAATTATGTGGTTTTAAATTTTATAATCTAGTTGTAATCATATGATGTCAATCTCTATATAAATCTAGTGGTTCGGATTATCCAAGTCAGTTTCATGAAATAAATTTTGGGTGAAAAGTATTTAATAGAAGGATAAGGGGAACGTGGCCCTGAGACAATATTATATATTGTGCATGGTAAAATCAAGATAATTTCTATATAAAATATGGAAAAATCCAAAAAGGGAAAACGTCTATATATTTTGCTATCAACAAGAAAATCCCATAAATACAGTAATGAAAATTAGGAAGATAGAATACCATTTCTTATTTTTACCAGACTCTGACGTTTTTTCACCGAGTTAAAATTACAAGTTTCCATACTATTCATTCAGTAGTTACACTTACAAAGCTTATAAGGTCAAAGGTGTTAAAAGCTAGTAGGCAAAAAAACTCAATATAATGATAGTAGAAGATTCCAAAAAAAAAAAAAAAAAGCGATTTCAAAAGATATGGTGTTATTTTTGTTATATTTATTATTATTATTATTGTTTAATATATATGGTAGGTTGTTAGATCTAAATTTTGAGTTTGGTATTATATCTTTTTAAATTTAGATCTAAATTCCAAAATTTAAAAAATATGAATCATGTTTATCTAGCGGGCGCTATTAGTCAATTCTAAAGTTTATGGTAAGATTCAAATTTGGTTAGAATACAAATATAGAGAATGATATATTGACTATACATGTACACGATCGAAAATTTCTATTATAATTTTTTTATAAGATAAGTATAAACAATATAATATTATTTTCTATTTGTATAACAATTTTATAACCTTAATATCTATCTGGTTATTAAATATTTTTTTCATACCAGAATAAATTTTGAAATAAATTGAAAATTTTCTGAATGATCACCAAGTTTTCTTAAAGAGTCGAGTTAAGTATCATTTGATTGTGTCTTGGTTATGAGTGGAGAATATTTGAGGCAATCGCATAGAAACCAAAATACACATGCAAAATTTGATTTCTTAAGAATAAGAGAACCTCGTCAAAATAGAACCTCCCAAAGTCTTTTTTTTTTTTTTTTTTTT
>NC_025700.1:5198762-5224782 GCF_000633955.1 Camelina sativa
TTTTTTTTTTTTTTTTTTTTTTGGTGTGTGTGTGTGTGTGCATGTGTGTTCAACTGTCATGCATGCATTCTATAGATTTATGATATGATCAAAAATAAATAATTATGTTTCTAAATAAATTATAATATTCCCAAATTGTATTATGTAAAGTACCTAAATATAGCAGAATACATATAACCAAATATTAAAAACCTACGTCATGATATTCTTATTTCCAAAATATATGATTCCTACCAACCCTAATTTTCATGCCTATATAAATCAATAAAAAATCTCAATCCCAACATCACCCAAAAAAAAAAAAAAAAAAAACTTAAAAGTCTTTCACTTTGTGTCTCTTCTCTTCTAGTACTAATCTCTCTCTCTGGTTACTTTTGTGTCTTTGTAAAGTCTTCATCAAGTGTCGTGCATGCATTTTTTATGCGTTTCGTTCTCTCTTGCATGCTCTCTCTCTCTATCTCACCCATAATCCTAATTTTCACATCGAAGAATTAAATTAAAAAAAAAAATCACCCAAAAAAAAAAAAAAACCAAAAAAACCAAAAACCTCGTTGCCTTCTTCTTCTTCTTCTTCTTCTTCGCCGTTACAGTCCTCTTCAATTCGCCGTCTAAAAAATCTTCTCTTTTTAATCTCCCCGCCGGTGTTTTCACACTCCCTTTTTCACCAACAATTCTCTGATCTCTCTGTCTCTTTACATGGCTTCGATTTTGACCCACAACGTCGATGCATGTTTCCATGACTAAAGTCTAATCCTTTTTCAATTTTAAAATCAATTCACGTCGATTTCATCTCCGATTCGTTGTTCTAGTTCTCATAGGGTTTAAGATTTTGGGGGATTGGGGATTCGAAAATCTAGGCGTGATGTTTGAAGTCAAAATGGGGTCAAAGATGTGCATGAACGCTTCATGTGGTACGACCTCTACTGTTGAATGGAAGAAAGGTTGGCCTCTTCGATCTGGTCTCCTTGCTGATCTCTGTTATCGTTGCGGGTACTCTCAATCTCAATCTTAATCTCTCTAATTTGTTCGATTCTTGAATCAAAGTCTCGATCTTTTTTCGTGACCCTGTTTGTTATCTTCTTGATTCCTCTGTTTTTGCGTATTGTGTTGTTGTGTTTTGACTACGTAGGTGGGTTTAATCTATAAATAGCACAAAATATGTGACTTTGGTACATAAAAGGAAAAAAATTTTGAGAGAAGAATTGATTGGTCGTTGTAATGATTTTTATCTTATAGATCTGCATATGAGAGTTCTCTTTTCTGTGAACAATTCCATAAGGACCAATCTGGTTGGAGGGAATGCTATTTGTGCAACAAGGTTCGATTTTTGAAACTGTATGAATATGTTTTCTCTTTATCTCTGCAATTTTTGTTGTTCTGATTGAAGTTTCTGCATTGACAGAGACTACATTGTGGATGCATTGCTTCTAAGGTAATGATTGAGATTATGGACTATGGTGGTGTTGGTTGTAGTACTTGTGCTAGCTGCCATCAACTCAATTTGGTGAGTTTTTTTTTTAACTCAATTTGTAGTATATATTCAAGTTGTTTGTTGTTCTAATGATTCTGTCTTTACGTTTACTAATCTTTTGCAGAATAAGAGGGGTGAGAATCCAGGTGTGTTTAGCAGATTGCCAATGAAAGCGTTAGCTGATAGGCAATATGTGAACGGGGAAACTGGGATGAATATTGAAGGAGGAAGAAACGAAGCGGATCTCTTTTCTCAATCCCACAGAGGTGAGGCTCAGCCACTAGTCATGGGTGGGGATAAAAGAGAAGAGTTCATGCCTCACCGTGGGTTTGGTAATACCAGCACCGGGTACAGGCTTGATGGTGCGGAAATGCATGAATCATCACCGTCACAGCCATCTTTGAACATGGGTTTGTCAGTACTTCCATATAGCCCATCTTTTTCAACCGAGGGTATCGAGGGAAAGAAACACATTGGTTCTTCTTCTCAGTCCAACATGGTCCATGGCTCTGCCTCTAACATTCTGCAAAAGCCATCAAAACCTGCTATGTCAACCCCTCCTGTGGGTAGTAAATCTGCTCAGGCCCGGATTGGAAGGCCTCCTGTCGAAGGGCGAGGGAAAGGTCATTTACTTCCGCGGTATTGGCCTAAATATACAGATAAAGAGGTTCAGCAAATCTCTGGAAAGTATCCTTTTATTTGCTTCTTCTCTGTTTTCAATATTTTTTTTGCCAAATAACTTATTCTATACAGACTTCTGGTAGTTCCAATGTTTATCTTAACAATCTTAGCTTGAATTTGAACATTGTACCTCTTTTTGAGAAAACTCTTAGTGCCAGTGATGCTGGTCGCATTGGTCGTCTAGTTCTTCCAAAAGCCTGTGCAGAGGTAACATTGTACCTCTTTATTTTTTTCGTGATTCTTTGTCTTGTAGAGTTATGACTTTATTGGCATGGTTGGTATATAGGCATATTTTCCTCCAATTAGTCAATCAGAAGGCATTCCTCTGAAAATCCAAGATGTGAAGGGTAAGGAGTGGACGTTCCAGTTCAGATATTGGCCTAATAACAACAGTAGAATGTATGTCTTGGAAGGTGTCACTCCTTGCATACAGTCCATGTTGCTACAGGCTGGTGATACAGGTACTTCTCCCGTAGCTTTATAATATAGTTTTAGCTAAAGCTTCAGGATTTTGTTGGTACTTACATCAAAAGCTTCATGAACCATTCAAAAACTGTTGGGTTTTTTTTTCCTCATTGTGTGGCTTTCTTTTTCACCTGAACAGTAACTTTCAGTCGGGTTGAACCTGGTGGAAAACTAATCATGGGTTCCAGGAAGTCAGCTAATGGTGGAGACATGCAGGTTGAGTTTCTATGAACTGGCTTTTGCAGGAATGTGCTGTTTTTCTTTTTTTCTGCTGTAGCTCCATTCTTATCCGGTTCCAATATTTATAAACAGGGTTGTGGTGTCACCAACGGTACTTCAACCGAGGACACATCATCGTCTGGTGTTACAGAAAACCCACCCTCCATAAATGGTTCCTCGGGTCCCTCACTAATACCAAAAGAATCCAATGGCGTGCCTGAGAATTTGAGCTCACCTTATGGTGGTAGTAGTAGCACAAAAAATGAGAATAACGGGGGCAGGATAGGTGATGATCCTACACGAGTTAAAGAGAAGAAGAGAACTCGAACCATTGGGGCCAAAAATAAGAGACTTCTTTTGCATAGTGAAGAATCTATGGAGCTGAGACTCACCTGGAAAGAAGCTCAGGACTTGCTTCGTCCCTCTCCTAGTGCAAAGCCTACTATCGTCGTCGTTGAGGAGCATGAAATTGAAGAATTTGATGTAAATCGTCAACCTTGTTAATTTTCTTACTAACAATTGGTTTCATGTGATTAACCTTGTTGTACTGGATTACTCTTAGTTAACTCATAGTTCTTTTTAATGTTATTACAGGAACCTCCCGTCTTTGGAAAGAGGACTATCGTCACTACAACACCTTCAGGGTAAGTTCTTTATAGGAACGGCAACATACATTATCATATGAATTATATCCATACTTGCACTTGGTGCTTAGCTCCAGCTTGCAAGCGATTTTTTTAAGAAATGTCTTTTGTGGTCCAGTGAACAAGAACGATGGGCATCTTGTGACGACTGCTCGAAATGGAGAAGGTTACCTATAAACGCTCTTCTTCCCTTTAAATGGACATGTATAGACAATGTTTGGGACGTGAGCAGGTAAGAAATTTCACTATTTTTTCTATCTCGTGACACCTGAATCAATATTCATTTTAGGTTTTTAATCTTGAGGTCCTGTCGCTGTAACGAATAAAATATACATTGGTGATAGGTGTTCATGTTCTACACCGGAGGAGAGTCTGAAGGAACTTGAGAATGTTCTTAAAGCAGGTGAAATCTATTCTACTTTGGCCTCTCATGGTTCCTTGTCATTAGCTTATTGCATTAGAGTGAGAGACTGTTTCCTAGTAGTTGTACTGTGAGCATAGTATTGTTGGGCGTTGGTATAAAAACGTCAGGATATATATATCTGTTATGTATTCTGCAAATTCGTTTTATGAACGCAGCTTACTGTACATGTACTCAGCTTATTGAGAATCTCAAGTCTCAATGACACTGTCTGTTTGTGTATTTATGTAGAGTACAAGAAGAGAAGAACTGGGGAAAGCCAGGTAGCTAAAAGTGAGCAAGAACAGTCTGGTTTGGATGCACTAGCGAGTGCAGCAGTCTTAGGAGACACAATAGGCGAGCCAGAGGTTGCAACCACAACCAGACATCCAAGGCACCGGGCTGGATGCTCTTGCATTGTGTGCATTCAGCCACCAAGTGGGAAAGGTAGGCACAAGCCCAACTGCGGATGTAACGTGTGTAGCACCGTGAAGAGAAGGTTCAAGACGCTTATGATGAGGAGGAAGAAGAAGCAGTTAGAGCGCGATGGACCAGCAGCAGAAGAGAAGGAGAAGGATATGGAACAGGCTGAGTCTGATAAGAGTAAGGCAGAGAAGGAAGCGAACGCAGCAAGGATAGATCTGAACAGTGATCCATACAACAAAGAAGATGTTGAAGCTGTTGTGGTGGAGAAAGACGAGAGTAGAAAAAGAAAAATAGGGGAGAGTTCAGGCGAGGCTCAAGACGGTGATGGTTTAGGAGTTAAGGAGGTAGAAGAAGAGGCTGAAAAAATTCGTGAAGATCCGAGAGGTTCAAGCTGATATGGAAGGAAAAAAGGGAAAGACCAAAAGCTGAGGACAGTAGAAGAAGAAGAAGCGAGAATGAGAGAGGTACAGTTTTGTGTTTGATTATGTTGTGTCATAGTTGTAGGAAAATAAGTTTTAGGTTCAAGAGTCAAGACAACAAGAAATGACCCATCTTTTGTTTTTGTAATTTTTTTTTTCTTTTTCAAATGGTTTGTGGTGACTTTAGTATGTTATGTCTGCTTTAATGTGGGTTTTTGTAGAAGGCAAATAGAGCTTAATGGCTTGGTGATGTAACATTTGAACTTCTTTTTATTGTTTCCAACCTCACATGGAATTGGCATTAGGATTTAATTAAAGATCATTCTTCTTAATTTATTGTGTCCTATCTTTCGATTTTCAGTGTTATGAAAGAAAATTAATAGTGCTAAGAACTTAAAGTTACATAAAAAGATGTGTACACAATCAGATTGAACTAATTTCTACACTTTTGAAACACACATTAAAAAATGGTGGTTTCTTTGGCTACCGACAGAATTAAAATTGATAGATAGATATATCCGTAGGGTAGATTTTGTATATATATGTTCTTTTATACTATAGTTTTTTTCAGTTTCAATAACAATGAGTTTACAATTGCATAGCTTTGAGAAAAACATCTTCAATCTCATCTAAAAATTTTTCTTTCATATTTTACAATTTAGTCTCGTAACTATAGAAAATGAATGTACTTTACTCTATTAATCCGTGCTATAGCATCAAAGCACCAGTGGTCTAGTGGTAGAATAGTACCCTGCCACGGTACAGACCCGGGTTCGATTCCCGGCTGGTGCATTTGAGCTGTGATGAAATTGGTTTAGCGTTGGTTGGGTCCTTCGCATTCTCCTGAACCCATCGGTTGAGATATGCCGCACTCTGAGCTCTTATATATTTATTTTTGCCGCACTCTGAGCTCTTATTGATGATCTAAAAGAGCTTAGTAAGATAGAAAAGAAAACATGATATGAAGTAGCTCATTGAGACACTTTATTTAAGTGCAAAGACCAAAGAAGGATATTTTAGGTTTTTCTTCAAAAATAAAATAGATTTTGATTATATTTCATAAAATGATTGAATATTGAGGCATTGAAACTTCTCAAAAGGACAACTTTAGTTACATTCATCAATGTCTTAATTACACCACATATATGAGAAGTTCTTGCTCCAACATTTGGTAACACGGGTTTAGATGAGTTTCTCGTAAGACAGTACAATCTTAGTCCTTAGACTTCTTATAATCTTATTGATCCTCTAATAAAAAGTCTTTTGCTGTCAATGGTTTTTGTTTCCAATGCTATTTGTATTGAAATTCATGTAGTGTCAATGATTCATGAGATCTTGCCCTTTTGATGAATGAACAAAAACTGGATGACATATTTAGTAAATTAGTAACTTGCAATGTCTTTTAATAAAGAAAAGGAAAAGGTTACACAGTTTGACAAGTAGAAACTGATTTCCATCTTGTATCATTAGGAATTGGGTGAAAGTGAAATTACCATCTGGTAAGACATGAATTGGAGGCTTGGAGCTGCCTCGTTGTTTGCTCAAAGACAAAAGTAATGTTTGCTATTATTATTATACGTTTATAAGTAGAAAAGAAGCACCAGTGGTCTATTGGTAGAATAGTACCCTGCCACGGTACAGACCCGGGTTCGATTCCCGGCTGGTGCATTTGAGCTGTGATGAAATTGGTAAGAGTTGGTTGGGTCCTTCGCATTCTCCTAAACTTTCAGTTGAGATTCGTCACACTTCTGAGCTCTTCCCCTTTTTTCCTTTTTTTAATTAACTAACCTCTTTTGTGACACTTAACATTTTCTCAGGTAATACAGTCCTGCTGTATATAATACAGTAATACAGATTGATTTTCAAAATATTAAGATAATAACTCACTGAAAGTTTAAATTTAATCATAACAAAAAAGATTTCATTTCTTTTCTTACAAGAACACACAATCCTTTTCTACAAAACTCAAAAACAAAAAAAAAAGGGAACTCTTGTTTTACAATACTGTCTTGAATTCAGTTCAGGGTTTAACACACAACATTCACAGTAAAGCTTTCTTATCTTTTCTTTGTATCTTCCATGCCTTTTATACACATAATTTCTCCAGCTTCCCGACCATCAACTAAGAACCAGATGTCGATCCATAACGATACAGAGTATGTATCTGCAGATATCGTAACGTGTTGAGTTTTCAGTTCCAAGTCTACCCAATTCTGACCAGACTGGTTTTGCACAATCTTGTGCTTTAATATTAAGAAGCATCCACCTTTATTTTGTCATGAAACTGCAACAACAGGTCCCTTTGGGATAGCTTGGTCGTGGTATATGGTGTCTGATACTTTGCTTGGTGGCCAATACCGGAACACAGATCTTCCAATGATGTTCTCTATTGGAAGTGGACCCCTGCGTTTACACATTCACCATTATTATCAATGCGGACGCACACTATTACAAAGACTGCATATAACAGATAATATGTATTTGATCCTCAAAAAACTGATTTTGAATTTTAGAGAGTTACCAGTTGTGAGAGTCAAAACTTTTGTTGCGGTTGTCTCCAAGGACGAAAACATTACCTTTAGGGACATACTGCAATTAAACATGTGAAGCAAAGCTTATCAGCAGTCTGATACCTAACAAGAATAAAATAAATAAGTGGTAAGTACACTCACCATTGGTTCCATTCCATACGACATTGGCTCTAAGACAAAATCTTCTTCTTGCACAATGTCATTCACAAAGAGCTTCCCATCACGAATCTACATGGTACACAAATCCACAGGTTAGACAGAAATATGATATAAAAGACAGAAAAAAGGGTTGGGTACATTTCTGAGAAAACTTTTTTGTCCGACAAAGCCTCTACAAAAGTAATACCGACCGAGTGAACAAAGACTTCAATGGGTGAAAAGGATCAATCAACAAGTGGATTGGATATAAGGGCTTACTTCTACCCAGTCACCTTCACTTGCCACTATCCTTTTTATGTAAACATCATTGCAACCGTACCCATGTTCCTACAATTCAAAAGGAGAACAACATTTACTTAATTTACAATTCAAGATACCACACACCGATTGATTCATCTGATGCAAAAAGTTTGAAACTGTGACCTACCAGCAAAATTGGAGGAGCCTTGAAAATTACTATATCTGACACCTCTGGCTTCCTGAAAAAGTATGAAACCTGACCAGCAACACCAAGGCAAAAACTCATCAGTTTAGTCATAAGAAACTATAAGAATCTCATTCAAAAACAACAAAACATATCAAGTTACAGTCTAGCAAATTGCCTATGGAGCAACCTTCACATCAATGCCATCAAGCTTACAAGAACAATATGTCCACACTCAATAAACCATACGATTATCGTACAACTACTTCATCATAAACATGTAAGAATGAACTAAAATCAGAACCGGCTAAAAGTCACCATCCAATTCCATCATCTATGACTACAATCAAAATCATAACAATTATAGATAACAACAGACTCAGAACTCGTACCTTCTCCGCCATAACACGATCACCAACGTCCAAGGTAGGGTACATAGACGCGGAAGGAATAGACTTTGGCTCAGCAAGAGCCGATCTGAAGAGGATAGAGACAGTAACCGCCGTGAAAGCAGCCTTAGCATCCTCAGAACAAATACCCAAAAGCTTATTAACCCATCCACTTCCTCCTCCACTCCTCGACTCCTTACCACTAAACTCCTGCTCATCATCATCATCATCATCATCATCACCACCACACACCGTTCCTCCTCTGTACACATCAATATCAGGAGCCTTCTTCATCCATTTCGACCCGTGAAGAAACGGTATAATAGAAGAAGCCTTGAAAGATGAAACCCCCAAAACATTCATCGACGACGACGACGAAGACGACTCATGAGCCGACGTTGACCTCAAGATCGAGATCAAACCCATCACAAGAGGACTTTGACTTCCTTCTCCGATGAGCTCCTTCGCGACGCTACCATACATGGAGGCAGGTCGAGTCGGAGATCGATCGAAATCACGCTTGTTGGTGAAGAACCGAGGACGAACCAGGGACTTGAAGCAGCAACGAAGATCGCCGCCGGGATCCACACGGGTCCCGGCGAGATTCCGAGCAACATGGGTGGAGTAGGTGAAAGTAATTCTAATCGCCATAAGTACGAGTTTTAAGAAGAACTTGAGCAAGTAAGGGTAAATTGAAGTGTCGTAAAGCGAAAAAGTTTCAGAGAAAGAGAGACTCAGAAGAACAAGTAACGCATTCTTAATCAGTCGATCAGTAAATTGAAAGCAGAATCGACGAATTGAAAAGGTCGAACTATGTCCGACGAGTCAAATTCGGAAGAAGGTGGATTATTCGCCGGCGAAGGTTTGGGAGAAGTGAAACGAGTGAAAGGTGGAGACTTTAGAGAGAGGGAAGATCTGGGTATCCCTAAAGGGCAGATCTTTTGAGTTTAATCAAGGAAGCTTCTTCGTTGGTAGAGAGAAAGAGAGAGATATGGTGGTGGTGGTGAGTTATCTCATCTGAGATGGACTTTTTTTTTTTTTTTTTTTAATTTTAAAATTAATTTTAGCAGAAAAGTCAAAAGTTTGACTCAAGAAAAGGAAGAAGAAGGAGATGAGTCAAACTCGGCTGCTGGGCTTTTATGGGCCGCACGATCTCGTTTTTTGTAATGCCGTTGTACAATAACGATGCTAAAAATACTATGGCTAAAACAAGTTTTGAGTTTTAAAATACCATAACTCTTCTAAATTTCCTAATTTATGTCTAGCAAAAATGAAAGGGACCGTCTATCTATCCTCTCACTCACTCAAGTATGAAAGATTCATACTGCATTCAAATATTTGAGGAAGTTAACTTAAGCAAAAGTAAACTTATTCGTTGTAATTAAGAATACGGAGAAAAACTATATTGACCCAAATTAAGAGTTTAATTACTAAATTTACTCATAAAATGTGAGGGTTATATGAATTATTTTTGTGCCTAAAATACACTTTTTTGTTTTGTTAGGAAAAAAATAAAGTCAAATTTACCCTCCCAAAACTTTTTTAAGAAAATTAAAATATTTTCAAAAGTCTGTCGGACTAATTGTGATAGATTTATTTGCCTATGACATATTTATTTTTGCACAACTGATTTATTTTTGTATGACAGATTTTTTATGACAGACATATTTTGGACGACAGATTTTTTAAGTACAGTTATGACAGATTTAAAGTTGATGACAAATTTATTTTTCACGATAGACTTATTTATAAAGATACCAAAGACTTTTACAATATATGACAGATTTGATATAATGTCTCGCAAATTTATTTTACACAGTTATTTCAGATTTATTTTCTTGATTAAAAATCTGTCATGTTACGACAGATTTTTCTACAGAAAAATAATTACTAGGTTGACCTCTATTGATAACAGATTTGTTTTAAGTTACGATGGATTTTTTAATTTAACTAAAAATCTGTCGTTTGTAACAGATTTATAATGTTTTTAAAAAATTGCTAAAATGACCTATGTGAATACCATATGTTATGGCAGATTTGTTTATGTTATGACAGTTTTTTTTGTTTCCCTCCAAAATTCTGGTGTTTAATAACAGATTTATTAGATGTAAAATGTAAATACAGTGACAACAAATTTATTTTAAGTTATTTTTTTCAGTAATATTGTTATTAATTATATTTTTTTATAAATCATATTTTCAAACTCATATATTTAAAGCATATTTTATACATTTTCATTTTCCTAAATTATATTAAAAAAGTAACATCATATTCAAAATCATTTTTTATATATTATATTATATTTTCATAAATCTTATTTTAATATTTTTTATATACATTATTTTTTTAGTTATAATTTCATACATTATATTTTTTGTAAAACTTATTTAAACTATATAATCTTAAACTTCATATTTTTACATCATATCTTTATACATAATATTTTTATAAACAATTTTTGAATATTATTTTTATACATTATATTTTAAATCAGATTTTATTTTTATATATTATATTAAAAATAAACGTCATTTTTTTTAATCATTTTATATTTTTAATTAATCATATTTTAAATCAAAATATTAAACACTATAATTTTTAGGTTTTTCGTTTTTTTCAAAAAAAAAGTAAAAAAAAACAAAATTTATGGGTTTTTAGTCATTTTACATAAAAATTGGATCATTCTAGTTATGGGATAGGGTGAAGTGTTAATCTAGCAGTTAATTGCCAAATTTGTGTCAAACTGGTATATTTTCACTTAAGAATATACAAAAGTATGCACGAAGTGTGTGTTGCACCTTTTTTTTTTCTTTTTTTCTCTTGAAAAGTCTTAAAGGGTGATGGAATATCAGTCATCATGTACATGTTTTTTTTTGGTAAAAGGTTAAATCATCATGTACATGTTTCATATCTGATTAACCAAATGTTAAAAAGAGAGTTAACGTAGGATAAGAACTTGATTAACCAATCGCCGCGTAGGATAAACAATGAAGAGAACACTAACTAACAAATGATGAGACTCTGCATCCTAGCTACAACATATCTGATGCGACGGTATATTCTCTTAGCCAGATAAAAATTGACATAATTTAAGAGTTTACAGATCACATTCTTGAGAATTGGTCTCGAAGATTGTTTTGTATAACTTTTACCATATGCCTTTTTTTTACTATTTTTTTTCCTTATGAAGTGGGTCTACAAACTCTACATGGTTTACTATATGGGATTTGTGGGTACACCGAGACTCTTGTTTTTGAAAGAAGAATCGTTAAGACAATTTTTTTTTTCTTTTTCTCTCAGATGATCGTGCTTCCATCCTGAATCCAAGGTCTTCCACCGCTGGTAGTATCCCTCCACCTCCGCTTCTCCCCTATGATCCCCCTGACCTTTCCCCCGAGTGTACCTTCTCCAAATTTCCCCCCCTCTCCTCTGCTGTGGCAAAGACTTCCATAAAGCATTTATCGCAAACTGCCAAATCCCAAAGGCCTGCTATATTTGTCTCTCTCCAGGTTGGTACTTCTATTATCGCCCAAACTACCTCCTCTGCACTGGATGTGGAAATGCATCTGGTAGATGAGGACACTACTACCTCGAACAACTCGGATCTAGCAAACCCTAGATCTGGTGCTACTGTAGCTACACGTTCCACAGGACAACAACAATTTACTGTAATTGCCCCCAAAATTACTTCTCCACTTCTCACCAACAAAGCCTCTACCTCCTATACTCCCATTCTCCCGAGACCTCATGTTCCTGCAACCACAACCATAACACCCCCTACCATAGTACCAATTATACCAATCCTGCAGAACCAGTCTCCAGCTATACCTCAGAACCCCATTTCTGCTGTCCCGCACCAAAATCCACCCACTGCTCAAGATGCTTCTTCCCTTCCCAAGCCTAAACCTAACACTCTCGTTGATAAATTACAGAAATCTACTGACAGATCCCTTCGCCAGGTTGCTCCAGCCGCTTACACTGAGACCGGTAGGCCCACAATACACATACCGGATGTTGTCTTCCAGCGAGGCGCAAAGCTACACAAAGATTTTATCCTCTGTTTCTTCAATGGTAGACCCCCTCTATTCCACCAAATCTAAAGTGTCCTAAACCACATGTGGGGCAAGGGACGTCAACTAGAGATTCATGTCAATCACCACATGAACTCAGTGCTAGTGCGTATCCCAAATGGCTATATAAGAGCGAAGGTTCTGGAGAAATGTATCTGGTACACAGCCCCCTGGGATCCTCAATATTCTTCAACTATTCCACCTCTGGACTCCATTCCCATTTGGATCCACATGAGAGATAACCTCTAGACTTGAGGACCTCAGAAGGAATTAGTTTAATAGCGGGATTAGTAGGAGAACCAAAAGAAACTGATGACTTCACCCTTAATCTGGTAAGTCATCGGCTTGCTCATGCTAAAGTGCTTGTTGATCTTTACCAAGAAACTACTAGATGTAGTGGAATATACGCGTGATAATGGCCAAACAGTGGAAGTGGGTATTGAGTACCCTTGGCTCCCACTGCCATGAACTTGGACATACTGCCAAAAACTGTGTATAGTTGCCTCCTCATGTCCCTATTCCGCCTAAAAATCGACCAACTGTGAGAAAATATGTCAAAGAAAAAGGCAAGTCGATTGCTCAATCTACCTGGACAGCGAAGGACACTTCTACCCGTAAGGAAGACGTTCTTCCCACCACTTCTGCTCCTTCTCAATCTCCTTCGGCTGTGCCTGCCTCTGTCTCCACCACCCCACCTACTCCCCCACCACCCTCTGATCATATACTTTCTCCTAACCAATTTGCAACTCTTTCCCTACCACTGACCAATTAAAGTTCTTCTTCCGCGACCAATCAAAGTTCTTCCTCCGCGCCCCATCCTTCGCCACCTATCGTTTTGAACCCACCCATCCACATTGACCCCCACTCAACAAAACCGTTTGAAGCCCATACCATCATCATTGTAAATATTCCAGAACTTGACCATGACCTCCCTATGATAATAGGTTTCCCAGCAGCTCTAACACAAAATGGTACCCCTTACCCACAATCCCGCAAAAAATATCTAAATTCTAACCTTAAGCACTCTCGTTCCCACCCCTCGCTAATAAGCCCCCCTCTGCAACCAAACCCAAAACCGTCACCATAGACAACAACACCCATCTCCCTCTCCCCTTGTTCTATCTCCCGCCTTTTGGCTACTAATCATGAGCTACTATTGGATACCTCTCTTCTTGAAAGAGAGTCTCTAGTTCAACATTAACGGATACAAAGCACTTTTTGGAATATCCGCGGCCTAAATGACCCGGATAAGCATCTGCCCTTTTGTAATTGGCTTAGGACTTACCAGCCGCTTTTTGGAGCTATTTTGGAAACACATATAAAATAACCTATGTTGAACCGAATTATGGAGAAGGTCTGCAAAGGATGGAAGTATACCTCTAACCATTTATCAGATGAGGATGGCCGCATTGTGATAGTCTGGAAGGATCTAGTGTCTAAAAGAGTGTTGCACCGATCAAGGTAAACCATCACATGTGATGTCACAATTGCAAAAAAACTTCAATTTGTGTTCACATCAGTCTCTACTTCTAACCTAAGAGAGGAGAGAACCGATGATCTAGTATCAAATAAAACCTAATGTGCACTCAACCACGATCTAGTGGTGTCGTCGTAACACTTCAGAGTCGAATCCACAAAGACCAAACGATACACTACGAAATTATATAGATCGAGTATAGCTAAAGCAAGAGAAAGTTTGTGTTTCAGGTAATCAATTAAAAGCAGAAAATAAATAAAGGTTTTGAAATCAAAGAAAGGTATTGGGCGTAGGGAATCAGTTAGGAGATACAATCACAAATTTAGTTGATAGATTGGGAAAGCATTAGACACCGTTCTTAAACTCAAAACTCAATTATAAAGCTAACCTACTTCCGCAGCGATAGCTAACTATGCAAAGAAATAACTAGACCCTAAACTTCCATTTGGATCTAGCTAAACAAGAAAGCATTAAAGCTCAAGTTTTGATTCGTTCACAAAGTGCCTCAACTTCAACTTCCGTTGGCTAAGGTCCACCTTGCTCACCTATGTTTCTTTCAAGTAACTCAACAACACTTTCGGTGCCACGATGAGTTTAACCTAAGATCTTAATCTAGGTGATCAGTCTAGCTTAAGCAATAAGAACAACTATAGATGAAGAACAATAAGATCAATCCCAAATCTAACAAACCTAAGTTTAGAGAATCATAAACCCCCTTTTGAAACCCAAAACCTAATAGTAAAACTANTAATCTAGGTGATCAGTCTAGCTTAAGCAATAAGAACAACTATAGATGAAGAACAATAAGATCAATCCCAAATCTAACAAACTTAAGTTTAGAGAATCATAAACCCCCTTTTGAAACCCGAAACCCAATAGTAAAACTACTCAGACATAGAAATAAAAGAACAGCAAAACAAGGATGAAGAAATCATAATTGAATTGCAAGGAGAAGTAAAAAAGGGTTCAGAAATCTTCTCCAAAGAGATACAAATGATAGAGATCTTCTCCCAAGCTTACAAGTCTAAAAAGCGGCGTAGAATAAAAAGATGTCTTTCTAGAGGTCGAGCCTCTTGCTTAAATAGTAAAATAAAACCCTAAAAGTCGGTTTAAAACGAAAAAAGGAAAAGTTGCTTCGGGTACGGGATCGGTCGATCCGAATGTGGATCAGCCGATCCAGGATGTTTTTTCTGTGTTCGTTCCATCTGCTTGCTAGTCCGATCAGTCTTCACTAAAATAGCTTTAGATGCTTGTTTTCATCCCCAAAACATTCAGTGTCCTTCAAAAGCAACCTAGAACCTGTACAAACTCATAAAAGACCAAAAAGACTCTAAAAGTACACTTTGACTCAATAAAAGACTCAAAACAAACCTAAAAACTATGGTTAAAACCTATAAAATACAGACACATCAACCGACCTTTGGGTGGACCTCATGCGCTTGCAGCATCAATTTTCTTTGGATACTTGTCCTTGGCTTGTAGGAGGGGATTTCAACCAGATCACCCACCCGAGTGAGCATTCCACTCCCTCCGTCAATAGCCTATCCTCTTCAATGACTGAATTCAAAGACTGTTTAACCCAAATGGACCTGTTTGACCTGAAGTTCCAAGGTCCTCTGTTTAGTTGGAGTAATCACCAACCTGCGGGCCCTATAGCGAAGAAGCTAGATCGTGTGCTTGTCAATAACCATTGGTTAACAATATTTCCTGATAGCATCGCTACTTTCCTCGCTCCTCTACCCTCTGATCACTCACCCAACTTAGTAGACCTTGCATACCAACTCCCTAAGGCTGGAACCAGACCCTTCAAGTTTTTCAACTACCTAACCAGACACCCAAACTTTCACCAGTTGGTAACTGAGGCTTGGATTCAGGCCGGAAGCTTTGCGGACAACCTACAAGACTTCTGTTGGAAGCAAAAGATCATCAAAGGAGACTTAAAAACTATAAACAGAGATAATTTTTAACAAATACAAGAGAGAGTGAGTGAGGCTAACCATTTGTTGCTAGATGTGCAGGTACAGGCTCTGAATAATCCTTCACTAAACACTTTTCAGATTGAGAGAGATCTGCACGTCCAATGGAGCTTCGTGAAGGGAATTGAAGAAAGTTATTTCATACAGAAATCTCGAGTTGATTGGTTAAAGGAGGGTGACCTTAATACCTCTTATTTAAAGAAAATATGCCAAGTGCGTGCAAGCTATAATACTATCCGATCCTTTCTCCTAGACTCGGGAGACTTGCTAGTTGATCCAATGGAGATGAGTGAACTAGCAATTGCTCATTTCAAATCCATCTTAGCACCTGATCGGTTGTCTATCCGTGTTGTTTGGTCTTCCCAAGAGTGGTTCACGTCACTTAATCCTTTCAGCTGTTCCCAAACTTAGTTTAGTGTCATGGTGAGGATCCCAACTCCGGAAGAAATAACCAAGGTTTTTATGAAAATCAACCCGAACAAGGCACCTGGTCCTGATGGCCTAACTGCAGGTTTTTACAAAGCTGCTTGGAGTATTCTTGGAGATGAGGTCACCACTGCTACTATTAACTTCTTCAGGACATCCTTCCTACCATCATCTACCAATGCAACAATCTTAACTCTGGTGCCAAAGAGACCGGGAGCATCAAAAATAGTAGACTACTGGCCTATCTCATGCCTCAACACTCTGTATAAAGTTATCTCTAAGCTTCTTGTCTCCAAACTGAAGCCTATTCTCCCTTCCCTAATCTTGTCGAACCAAACTGCCTTTGTCAAAGATTGCCTTCTTCTTGAAAGCACCATTTTGGCAGCAGAACTCGTTAATGGCTACCACAAAGCTATTGGACCAAAACGCATCATTATAAAAGTGGATATTGCCAAGGCTTTTGATACACTATCTTGGGACTTTCTGTTTAACTGTTTAAAAGGAATCGCTATACCTGATCAGTACCTGAGGTGGCTCCAAGCTTGTGTCTGCACCACTAACTTCACCATCGGCTACAATGGAATGGTCCATGGGTATTTCAAAGGTAACTGTGGGCTCCGACAGGGTGACCCATTATCCCCCTACCTGTTTGTCATTGCAATGAACAATCTATCACTCATGCTTAATAAAGCAGCTGAGGAGGGTCGATTTGGGTACCATCATAACTGTGAAGAAGCAAAGCTATCTCACCTGTGTTTCGCTGATGACCTCCTCATTTTTGTGGGTGGGACGCTCTCCTCAGTTCAGTTTGTAATCCAAGTGTTACATGAGTTTGAAGAACGTTCGGGTCTTGCTGTCAGCCTCCAAAAAACTCCATTCTACACAAGTGGCATAATAGATGAGGAAGTACAGTCGATAACTCGGTCCACAGGTCTCACACACGGCTGCCTGCCAGTCCGTTACCTAGGAGTACCTCTCTGCACCAAAAAACTCACCCTACAAGACTGCAAACCACTTCTACAACAAGTGAAAGGGAAAATAAGTAATTGGAGTGCAAATCACTTATCGTTTGCAGGTAGGCGATTACTCATTAACACGGTTATTGCAAGAATATCAAACTTATAGTGTTCCACCTTTATCCTGCCAAAAAAATGCATATCAAAGATCCAGTCATTGTGTAGTGCCTACCTGTGGAAAGGGGATGTTGAAGGACATCATAATGCAAGAGTCTCTTGGGCCACTGTTACACAACAAAGGAACAAGGAGGTCTAGGCATCCGAGATCTTAACTACTGGAATAGAGCGTGTATCATGAAGCTTATCTGGCTTATCTTCTTCCAGTCTGGTTTGGTGTGGGTAGCTTGGTTCAGATTACGCTTCCTTCGTGGGTCACTCAGCAACTATTGGACAATGAAGAAACGCCAGAACTACTCGTGGTTGGCCAATAAACTAGTCAAGATGTGGGAGGATGTTTATGGTTGGATAAAATTGTGGATTGGAAATGGAGCTACTTGCAGATTTTGGTCTGACAATTGGTCTCTTTTTGGCAAAATCAAGGACTACCTCTACTCTCCTGCAGATTCACGTCTGGGGATACCATCTACTACCACCCTTAACCAACTGTATCAGCAAGGCAGATGGTTGCTCCCGCATCTTACTACTCACTTCTCACTTTCATTACTACTTTAAATATGACTGATCAGGAAGACTACTACGAATGGAAATTAGGAGGTAGAACCTACCAGCGATACTCTACTGGCCAAATTTACCACATGCTTCGTCCTGCCTCTCCTCTGGTCCCTTGGCGCAAGTCGGTTTGGAACCCGAGAGGCATTCCTAAGCACAGTTTCCATACTTGGCTTCTGGTGTTGAATAGATGCCCCACTTGAGATCACATCCTCAACTGGGGGCTCCACACATATCCAAATTTTCTCCTCTGTATCTCCTACCCGGAGAGTCGTGACCACCTTTACTTCAATTGTAGCTTTAGTTGGTCCGTCTGGGCTTCTATCGCTGCTAGATGTCGGATCCAGCCTAACTCTTCACGGGATGTCACTCTTCAATGCATGCAGTCCATTCGAGGATCAAAAGCCGAAAGAACAATCACCCTACTAGCTTGGCAAAGCACTCTCTACCTAATATGGGAAGAGCGAAATCATTGACTCCATCGCCAAACCTTCCAAACTTCAGCCACTTTGATCCGACTGATTGATTCCATTATTCGCAACAAAATCTCAAGCCTCCGTGACTCAGATCCCTCTTTTGCTCTCTCACTGCTCGACTTCTGGTTCTCCTCATCATAATTGACGTTTACTATTCCATCGACCATCTAGAAAATGGTTCAACTAAGTTTCCGTTGTTGTGTTTATGGGCTACGCCCCTATTAAACTCTAAAGCTGGACTGCTTTTGTAATATTTTCCTGTTCTCTGTATTTTTAATAGAAAGTTTTTTTCAAAAAAAAAAAAAAGAATCACTAAGACAATTTTCATTGCATAGTTTTTGTGGATATCTTCACATAAATTTTATTTATAAAATACTAATATTATATTATGGGTGTCTTGAAAACAATAACAAACTTAACAAAAGTGACTCACATTTTCCAATACATATATATATATATATATATATATATAAAATTATATGTTAAGACACTCTCCTAATATATCTAATGGAGATGGTCTAAATTTTAATTTAATATTTTATAAAATATCAAATTATAAATATGCATACCATAGTTTCTTATCTAATGTTAAATAAATATAGTCAAAACTTAAAAGTAAAGTAACTACTATGGACATTTTTTTTTTGGTTGCTATATAGTATGAGACTGGGGTTTAACTGGTCAAGTTACTCCAACAGAAAAAATGTCCAGTTGATATTGTTTAAGAAACTCACACACATACATAGGATGTGTTAAAGATGATGTAAATTTTATTTTTGGATTAATTTGCAAAAGAAAAATACTTAGGTTCACTCCTAAGGTGAACCTCTTTGTTCATTTCTTCCTTTTCAACCAATCAAAATCTTTTATACATTATTTCATTAAAAAAATAAATCGAAATTAAATTAAAAAGCAAAACAAATTAAGGAAACAAATTCTGTATACTTTTAATTAAGAAAAGTTACAAATATTGGTTTGATTTAGATTTTACAATTAGAACAATTTATGTCTCGGTTTGGGTTTACAAATAAGGTGATTAGGGTTTAGTTTTTATAATTAAAAACAAAATTATATGTCGGTTTGGGTTTACAAATAAAGTGGTTAGGATTTAGATTTATACTTAAAACGAAATTATATATCGGTTTGAGTTTACAAATGAAATGGTTAGGGTTTAGATTTAACAATTAGAACGAAACCATATGTCGGTTTGGGTTTACAAATGAGATGGTTAGAGTTTAGATTTTACAATTAGAATTAAAATTATATGACGGTTTGGATTTACAAATGAGAAGGTTAAGGTTTATATTTTACAATTAGAATAAAATTATAAATTGGTTTGGGTTTATAAAAAACGATTTGAGTTTTTAATTTTATAATAAAGTATACAGATTTTGTTTCTTTATTTTATAAAGAATTGAATGAATATATTATTAAATATATTATAACATGTCAGCTTTTCATTGGTTAAAATAAAGAAAAGGGAACAAAGGGGTTCACCTTAGTAATGAACCAAAAAATTGTTCTTTCCAAAATAACATTACTTCGAAAACTACTATTTATTAGCGTGAAACTAGAAATAGTTAACACAAGTTAAATAAGTTGGAAAAGTTGAATGAACATTCATCCCATTTTTGTCATTCTAGATGAATAAGTTGGACAATTGATTCAACCAATTCAACAAAAAGTATTAGAAAAATGAACAAATCATTTAAAAAAATTGTTCAACTCACATCTATTATTTCGTAGAGGAATAACTTGAATCAGTAAAGTTACATTATATATGTACTAGATGTTTTTGCTATTGCAAAAACTTGGCAATATGAAAAGATATAATTTTTGAACAAGCGCCTAGATCTCGCAGTGGAAACTAATAACAGCTTTTATAAACTCTAAATCCACTAAGTCTTTTGCTTCCATTAAGCGTCTGGCTGTAGCCGTTTGGTTTTTTGAGTGTGACGAGTGCCGTGCCAATGATTCGAGAGGTTTTGGGGAGAAATTTTGTAATGTAAAATTTTAGAAAACTTAACTAACAATATATTATCTGAAATTTGTGTTAAAAAAAATTATAGAATTTTTGAATCAAATACTAAGAATTATAAAAGATGATAACAAAAAGGTTAATGATAATGATGATAAAGTTCAAATTTGTACTTAAAAAAACTTAAAACATTGAAATTAACTGAATAAATCTACAAAAAATATTTGTCAAATACTCAAATGTGGCCTAAAAAAATATGACCGAGGATGTGGCCTAGGGCTATTGCCCCATTTTTTATTAAGTAAGCACGGCACTGAGTGTGACTACTCCCGTTCTATCTGGTCACTCTTAGCTAGTAAGATCTCACAGAATGCTCCAGTATCTCTCCCGCTAGCGTCTGACTGGGTCTTGTCGATCCAATCGTACCCTGCTCACTACGCTAGCAAGATCTTGAAGCTTCTACTCCAAGTATCCGTCTACATGATATGGAAAGAGCGGAACAGCGGATCTTCTCAGGGAACGAATCGTCTGCTTCAGCTACAAGAATTCTCATCGACTGTATCTTGCGCAACCGCCTCATCTCCTTCTCGTCGGAGGATCCTTCAACACCTTCCCTCCTTGGGTTTTATTTTGGTTGTTTCTCAGTGCCACTAGTATAGTGGCTCAAGCTCATATATTTTTTTTGTAACTGTTCCATTGCTCTCTCTGTTCTGAGCTAGGTATGTTTGTTTTTGGGTTTCATTGTAAAAATGTAAACCTTTTTTATTTATTTATCGGTATCTGCTGGTACATGATTCACCTAAACAAGAGTCAAGAGAGAAAACCTAGCTAGATAGGATATATATAGAAAGTAATTTGCCGGGATTATCCTGAGTATTTTAAGATGATTAAATTAAATATTATACTAAAAACAAGAATTATATCAAAATATTCTTTCTATTTGGATAGTTTTTATTTATCCAGTTTTCACGTAATGATTTTTTTGTCAACAGTAATCACACAATGATAAAATGGTTGGTCAAAGTACAATAGAAAAGCTGTAAATATAGAAAAGACAAATTATCTTAATTTTGTTTTCACAATCATGTCCTTTATTAATTCATTGAAGCGTCGTCGATGTTGCAGCCATGGTCCATGGAATCTGCCATACTTCTCGTACCGCAGTCCCATTGTTAGTTGTCTCTACAATAATTTAAACGGGCTTCTTTGTTAATTTGATGTATACATGTTATTTCTAATTTTTAAACTAATAACTATAAAAAGATATAACTCGAGTCTCGAGGAAGAATTATGTTTGAAATTTCACGTAAGAAATAAGATAAGACCTAAAGTACTAATCTAAGAAATACGTATTAATTTACTGGTTTTCAGATTGAGAGATTTTGAAAACATACACACATTGGTTCACTACTGATTCACCATGTTAAATTAGAAACTTATAATTATATTGGATTGGTGTGAAATATAATCGAAAACACAAAAGGATCTGAATTTCCTATATATATATATATTTTTTTTTGACAATTTCTTGGCTTCGCTGATTTATAAAATTTCTTAGAATATAATACCATTTTAAAAGAAGAATATGAATTTTCATTCTAAAATTTCTTAGTACTATAATACCATATAACGTTTTTAATTTATTCATCTAATTTATCTACATGTGTCTATGTATGTGAATTTAGGCATGCATTGTATTAAGCATGCATTAATTAATATATATATACATATATATATATATATATGTGTGTGTGTGTGTAATAATTATTTTCTTTTTTTAACCAATGAATTGATAGAAATCTGAAATTAATAAAAGTTTTTGTATTAAAAATATAGGATACTCTAAGAGGTTGAGTTTAGTGGGACGATCTCGTAAATAAAGCACATCCCTCCCATCTATTTTTAATCATAATCTTGATGAGAATTTTTTTTTTTGTTTTTGTTGGGCGATGAGTGGCATTGACATTGACCTTTATTTCATCAACAAACACAATAATTTTCCATGTCATAAACTTCTTATATAGATCAAGCATGCATGTGAGAGATGTAAGGATTACAACATAAAATGCATGCATAACAAACAAAAAGTGAATGGAAATGAATAGCTTTGTATGTTGTTTTGATTTCCTGAATAATGGTAGTTTTTAATGTAGAACAATAAGAAGTTTTTTTTAATCTTTGGCTCTAAAGTTTTTAAAAAAAAAAGGAACTTTCACTGAACAAATGCTAAAAAAAAAAGAAAAAAAATGAAGAGGAAACTTAAACATGCATGACAGACTTGTGAAGTGGGTCTACATGGTTAGTTAACGGATTTAATTATGGACTACACCGACAGACTCTTTTTTTTTTTCTTTTTTTTTTTACTTGGAACAGAATCACTGTATAATTTAAACTAATATTTACGATATTTCTAAGCTTATAATTTGTTTTATTTGAAAGTTTTTTTTTTAAGTGTTTTACTTGAAAGTTAAACTATAAACTAAAGGTAGAATCACGGTGCCAAGTTAAATACAATTAATTATACATACATTTAAATTCAAAAAATAGTATGCTTGGCATGTTAGTTTTAGTTGTGGTCACATGTCGGTAAAAATGGTTTTTATGTTAGTTGTGAGAATAAAAATACGAGGGTGTCCTATCAGTCTTATCAGAAATGTAAAATCGTAACGTTCGTAAGTTTGTCAGTGGGGTAGGTTGACATGAATCAGTAGTCGTCGTTCGTACATGCCATTTATAACATTGGACCTGCTTTGATACCGAGTTACCGACACTGGCTTCAAAAAACTATGGATTCTTTTTTCTCAAGCCATATCTAAATTGGGTTTTATATTTTAACTGGCCAAGTCACTGAAACCAATATTGTTAAGCTGTTGGATCGATCATTTTTTTTTTCTTTTTCTTTGTGTCAGAGTCAAGTTGTTGGACTAATTTTATAAATTTGGCATGAATCATATGTATATAAAACACATAGAATAATTACTTTATGACTATAAATCAGCCCGAAAAACTAATTAATTTGGGATATAATAATAAATATATTAATTTCTCAAATTATTAATTATGAAGTATTAATATATATAGATTCATATATTTAGGTAAATAACTTTGGTAGTATATATTTAAATATGCAGAACTTATTTATGCAAAATTTGACAAATTAATCTCTGTTTTGATGTAGATTTATTAAATTACTTGTTATTTGAATAATAATGTATGTTGTGACGACATATTATAAAAAAAACAATGGTATATCAGATAAATAACTAATAGTGTGAAACTCTTAAAAGCGTGTATAACTAATAATTTTACTCTAAAAAAATATAATCTAAAAAAGAATTAAAAATAGAGCTATTCAAAATATATGTGGATAAAATTATATTATTTATTATATTTTTGGATGGGATATATAATAAAGTTTTTTTTTTAATTACTAGATAATAAGGTATAGAAGAAAAAATAGAATGGGATGGAGATTTCATAAGAATTCTTATGTGAGTTGAAATAAAGTTTATTTTCTAAGCTCTGATGTTACCAAAATTAGGAACTTTCTGAAATAATCCGACCCGTTTTTTTTGCAGAATACTTTTGTTCACCTATTCCTTTTTCAGATAATCAGATTATGCCACATAATAAATTGACAAAATAATAATTTCATATTTTTATATTTTTTAAAAAACTAATAATATATTAGTAAGTTTTGATTTACAATGTTATATGTCGGTTTAAATTTATAAATAGATTATATATTTACAATTAAATGATATGATATGTGAGTTTGAGTAAAAATTATGGTTTAGGTTTGAGTAGGCCTGGGCATTCGGTTAACCATTCGGTTTCGGTTCGGTTGTATTCGGTTTCGGTTATTTTGGATATAGTAATATAGTAACCATTTGGATATTTTTGAAATTTCGGTTCGGTTCGGTTCGGTTTCTTTCGGTTCGGTTTCGGTTTGGTTATTTAAATAAATAACCATAACTAACATAAATTATATTAACATTAACCAAATAAACCAAATATAACCAAAACTAACCGAATATAACCAAAATTAACCAAATATACAATAACAAAAATACAAAAAAGGGAAAAATATGGATTCAATTTTACAAAATAGTATTTAACTTTGTAAATTCAAAATAATAACATTTACATATATTGATTATTTAAAATATTTAATTGTTTTGAATCTAGAAATAATTTATATTTTAAGTTTATTTTATAGTTTTGCATAATATTAAGTATATAATATTTGATATCTTCTAGGTTTTCGGATATTTCGGTTAACCATTTAATTGTCGGTTCGGTTCGGTTCGGTTTCAGTTAGTTTGGATATAGATTTTTACTAACCATTCGGGTATTTGAAGAATTTCGGTTCGGTTCGGTTTGGTTTTTTNTAGAAATAATTTATATTTTAAGTTTATTTTATAGTTTTGCATAATATTAAGTATATAATATTTGATATCTTCTAGGTTTTCGGATATTTCGGTTAACCATTTAATTGTCGGTTCGGTTCGGTTCGGTTTCGGTTAGTTTGGATATAGATTTTTACTAACCATTCGGGTATTTGAAAAATTTCGGTTCGGTTCGGTTTGGTTTTTTTCGGTTCGGTTTCGGTCGGTTATTTGGTTATCGGTTATTTTGCCCAGCCCTAGGTTTGAGTTTATAAATTAAAAGGGGAGGGGATTAGAGTTTAGATTTTATAATTAAAAAAAAAATTATATGTCGGTTTAGGTTGACGAATGAGAATTAGAGTTAGATTTTACAATTAAAATATATAATTACATGTCGGTTTGGATTGACAAATGATAATTAGGGTTTAGATTTTATAACTAAATGAAGTTACATATTAGTTTGAGTTTAAAAAGGAGAATTAAGGTTTATATTTTATAATTAAACGAGATTATATATATATATATATATTTTCAACAAGATTATATATATGTCGGTTTGAATTTAATTAAATTAATCTATTTTAATTTTTGATTAATAATTTTTAAAAATATTAATAAATATCTATTTTATTTAATATGACATATCATTATTTGATTGTTTTAAATAACATTATTTGATTGTTTTTTTAATAATAACAATATATTAATCAAGCACTCAATAATCTGTACTATTAATTGGAAAGCACACTTAGGATTAAAAAAAAACATAAAAACGATTATACCATCATGCCCTTTTGAAAAAAAAATTTGGAGACCATTAAAAAAAACGCAGAGGGCAAGTGGGGAACTTTCCATAGGCTTGACACGCGGATCCTGGAGCACCCAGATTAATTCTGTTCGGATCCTGATTAATATACTGAATCTCTCGCCAACCATATACTCCTGTAGCCAATCAGTCCCATTTGCCTACCAAGTTTTTTCTTTTTTTAAAAAGAATTAAACAAACCATTCAGAAACAGAAAGATATGGTTGTTAAGGAATGTATGTATAAATTAGAATGCCCATAAAAAAAAAGTGAATTCCCTAAACCATCATCAATAAAAATATCATCGGATATCCTATCACTATTAATCGGTTTCCATAAATATGTGCTATTTAATCGGACTCAATCATCACCCAAATCAACACCGATGATATATTTCGAATTTATATATTTAGGTAAGTTTGAATATATTGTAGCTACATTATAGTAACCTTTTAAAATTGTATTAACTGATTATTCTTATCCTCTAAATTTTAGCAACTAACACGGATTT
>NC_025700.1:5225497-5227500 GCF_000633955.1 Camelina sativa
TAGCACTGTTTATCAAAATATAAAAACTAATGTCACTATTGTCATTATATGAAACAGGATGAAGAATACGTCTAATACAAGGAGGCTTACACCATCTATCAACTTCAAACTAGAAATTTACAAGGAATTCTACCGGTATCAATAATCAGGTTCCAAATACTTCAGTTTTTTATATAGTTTCTCAAGAAATTAGAAACTTACTTGGATTACGCAGAGAACCATATAAGACTCATCCAATAATAAAATCTTTTTTCCTGCAAGGATATGAGCTTTTAAAGGTGAGAACTTTTTTTTTACATTTTTGTGGATTTGCTTTAAGGACGAAATGTAAAAGCTTTCTATAAGGGCGACTTTGATCAGCCTCTTTTGATTTTTATAGAACTAACAAAATTTTATGAACGGTATAGGAATGAGAGTTGTCACTCCTTTTTGAAGTTCAAAAAAACTTAAAAAGTAAATTCTTCTGGTCCATGTAAGAATTTCTATTTAATACCTACNAGAAGTTCAAAAAAACTGAAAAAGTAAATTCTTCTGGTCCATGTAAGAATTTCTATTTAATACCTACAAAGGCTACACAGTTTTCAGTATGTACTCAACATTACATTTGAAATTTCAGCGATTATTATTTAACTAACCAAGTTTTGTTTTCATGAATTGGCCAAAAGTTTGTTTTTTGTTGAATTGGCTAAAAACCTCTTGCGTCTTCTACCCCAAGCAAATGTTGAAATAGTTGACTCTAAATTTAGGAAATAGTTCTAAAATANCGTTTTTTTTTGAATTGGCTAAAAACCTCTTGCAAATGTTGAAATAGTTGACTCTAAATTTAGGAAATAGTTCTAAAATACCTAATTGGGTCCACAACAAAACGCCATGGAGGAAGAGGAGATCTGGTAATATGGCGATGCATCCCCAGGAAACCAGATCTCAGAAGCAAGCCCCAAAAGAGGAGAGCTCTGGCGCAACTACCGACCCATAAGAGCCACAAACCAAACCGGAGAAAGAAGTCACGACAAACCGCCTAGATTCTCCCTGCCACCACATAACGACGACGCTCCGGTAAACCACCAACCAGAGTCAGAGAGCAAAGAGCCATAGAAACCGCCGGTCAAATCAATAAGAGAATTTGAATATAAATTGCTAATAAGACGATTCAATTCGATTATCGGATTGTCGATGAGAAACAAGTTTCCCTTTCCTTTTTCTTTTAATTTGTCGGCACAATTTTTTTGTCTTGGCTAAACGGCTACATTACAAGGATGAATACAAGGCTTTTGAAGCCCAAGAGTTAAAATGAACCAAACACAATATGTCACGTATTTGTAATCGTGTTTTTTTTCAGAATTCTAGAGGATTCATAAGACATCAAAACGACGTAAGAAATGAGAGCATTCAATGGAGCACCGTCAATTGGTCTCGACGGACACCTCTCGTTGGTGTCGACCACACGCTTTCTTAGTGTCGACCGACACCTAAACCGATAATCTGGTTTGCGGGCGTTACACTTTCTTTTTTTTTCTTAATACAATAGAAAAGCTGTAAATATATAGAAAACACCAATGTTCTAAATTTTGGATTAAATATTTATCTATCATGGTCTTCATTAAAGCGTCGTCGATGTTGAAACGTTTTTGACGTTACAAATTCTACAGTAAAAAAGATACTATATAGGAGAGACTACTAGTGATTTACACGAGACAACTAACCTTAATTAATAGGGTACGAAACGTTTTTGACGTGAATAGAAATGAAGATGTCATGTCAGCTTCATACAGTACTTAAGACAATTACTGAATAGCAACATGAATATGATTTTTCGATAGTACACATTTGTTTTTTGGGGATAACAATTGATATTGGATCTTGTAAAAAGTCCAGAATTATAATACTCCAGTAAAACTGTTATATAATAATTGATACTGGATGCTGTCATGTTAATAGAAAGTTTATATGTGATAATCCTTCACTCGAATTTAACACGTTATACTAGTGTATAATAAAATATG
>NC_025700.1:5227560-5250423 GCF_000633955.1 Camelina sativa
AGAAGAAGATCTCATCTTTCGAATGTACAAACTTGTCCGGGACAGGTAACATTTTCTTCTTCTGTTTATATGGTTAAAAATTTAAAACCTTTTGACCTAGTTCTATCTATATTATATTGTGTAAACCTTGTGCTCTTAATTGATTTGGGTGTATGTATGCTAAGTAAAGCTATATATATATATATATATATATATATATCTAATGCATTATGAAAATTCAGATCTAAATAGTGAAATCTTGGATCTGTCCGAAACCATATATGGCTCTAGATAAAATCGTTTTAAGGATCTGATGTCGAATGTATTAAGTATACTTAAAAAAAATTATCCACATAAGATGATTTATTATAAGCAGTTTTAAAATATCGTATATACGATGTACAGTGGGAAGCCACACTGTATTATTTATAGCTATACAATTAATTGTTCAATATGATGAAAGCTATATGGTCCATTTATACAGTGTATATACCGTAAATTCTGCACACTGCATCTCGTAATTCTGCATATACGACGTCTTTTTAAAGAATTAGAAACAAAAAACATGCCATTTTTTAAAAAACAAACTACTAATTTTTCTCAATATTAACTATAATTTTTTTAATAAATGTTCTATTTTTTTATACGTATTAATTAGTTATTTAAGATTTTTAGAAATGTTTTGTAAAAGTGAAAATTTAATATATTTGGGTATGCTTGTATAGAATTCTTCATGATTATTATACTTATATATTTTTTTTTGTATTATAATTTTGTTATTCAATATTCATATTTTGACAAATTTTATGTCTACAGATTTCTTTTAAAAAATAATCCACCATATAGTCCCCGCATAATGGTCGTATAGAACACCGTATGTCTAGCATATAACATATTTTTTAGAACCTCATAAAATTTTATAATTTTTCAGATATAAAAAGAGTTATTTTCAAAATTGATAGATGAAATGAGCTTTTTGAAAAGAGCTACACTAAAAGGGGGATTTCTCAAAATTTCTCTCTATACTATAAGAAATAATACACTTCGATTTAAAATAAATTTATATTATTAAATACTAATATGTAGTTCACAAATTGACTTATACCAGGTGGGATTTAATAGCAAGGAGAGTCGTAGGACGAGAGGCGAAGGAGATAGAGAGATTTTGGATTATGAAAAACTCTGACTATTTCTCTCACAAATGATAGCACTGCGACATCCTCCATGTGTTTCTATGTCTCATCCTCATTAATTTTGTTATTGTGGACAAAATAAGCTTTAATGTATTTCTTATTTTCATCAGATATTCACATGATACCTCCAGCTAGTATTATAAATTACTTCCAAATAAATGTGATCGAATTAGTACACTAGTATATTGTTAAAAATATATCTTATCGAGGGAAAGATTTGTGTTGGCTTTTGAAATAAAAGTGATATGGAAATTTTGCCAAATTTGTCAATGCTTTATTTGTTTGTCTTTCAGGAATGTGATGAGTTGATGTCAAACAATATTACTGGGACAGGGTGGGTTTTGGTATTCCTAGGGAGTGTTTGGGCGGATTTTCTCACCATCCTTCTCTCATATGTTTGTTCGACTGCAACCACACCAACAGAAAAAGAGTGGAAGTGGATAATCTATTACCCTTAGGACCTCATCGGTTAGGTGGTAATTGGAGCATTATGTTAGATTTTTACTCTTATTTAGGCTTTTATAATGACTACAGATCAACGTTTGCGTGATGATATTTGGTGTGGTTTCCCAATCTACAAAGGCTTTAGAAGATGAAGAGAATGCTAGTGACACATATAACCTACTTCTTTCCATATGGGAAACTTGTAAGAGCTTGAATGAATAGTCACTTTAAAAGATCTAGTAGCTAGTCTAATGCAAGCCCTTTTCATCTTCCAATCATCAAAAGAATCAAGATCAAGATGTCAGTGATTTAACCGACGAAGCTTTTGAAACAAAATGCACTAAAAGAAGTTGTTTCCTTGGTGATTAGGGTCCTTGTTCCCAAGATGAAACCAAAATCTTGTTTCCCGAAGTCACCAGTGACATTTCCATCGACCAGTCACAATGCAAACAAAAGTAGAGAAGAATCTTCAATGTGGGAGTGTGCATAATGCACCTTATTGAACCAGATAAGTTTTCCTTAGAGTTTGTATGTTTCTTTAATTCAAACTTGAAGTTTACTTTTATCTCTATTATGTTTTCTCATATTTTTGTTATTTTTTCTCAATACTAGTCTATGACTCCATTATGTGAGCTTTGCACTGTAGCAAAGCTGAAGGAAAGGGAGATGAAGCACAAAGTCTGGTTGTGCAAATTATGCACTCTTGAAAATGAGGCGAGAATTGAGAAGTGTGAGGCTTTCCGTTAGTGGAGATACTCGTATGGAGCACCATTGTCGACACGCTCTCCTAATACCAACATTTGAAATATAAAACTATTAAAAATATTGTAAATATATAAAAAAAGGAAAGTTATAATAAAATTGTTATGCTAAAAAGATGCAACTCTACATAAAAAAATATCAAAAAAATTCATAATACAATCGAGGCAACCTTGCAAATTTTTTTCTTTTAACGATTAAAAATATTAATTATTTTATTAAAAATTATGGTAAAAGGATACAATTCTCATAAGCATTTATTGATATTTATTTTATCATTAAAAATATTATGATGAAGAGACGTGATCCTAAATAAAAAAATATGAAACGAATGACTATAATTTGTATATGCAATGCAACTTTCTAATTATATAGTTGTAAAAAGAAAATAAATATAATCTTTGTTAAATATTGAACAAATTCTAATATGTTGCTCATTGGGAAAGGCTAAGATGAATCTATTCTGTTCACTCATATAGTGGGTGCGGTGAAGTGAATTTACCTACTCGTTCTTCCATGATATTTATAATCTTTGGACCACTTCAGATATATTGTCGACCAGTTCAGAAATCAACAAACCATATATATCTGTTTAACTTTATTTTTTTTTTCTCGCTAGTTGATACTTATTGATCTTGTTTCGCATCACTCATATATGTATCTATATACTCGTAGATACATTATCGACTAGGTACGTTTTTGTCTCCGGCAAGCTCTAAAATTGTTAGCTGAAGTGACCTGATGTAACCATGTTTTGATGTTTTAATATTTTTTTCCAAACTACATTTTTAAAAACATTTTTTCTCTGAAAGTTTTACCAAACTACATTAATATATGCTGGTCTATTATTATTATTTTCCCAGCACTGTTTATGGTTAAGCTTTTTCTATTCGGATTTTAGTTAAATCTAAACAATAATAACTAATAAGGAAGGTCCTCGCTTGGCAACACCGAGTGTATCTTGAGACACTGAAACTATTAAACTACAATAAAAAGGACAGTTCATGCGTCGTCTATTTATGTCAATGAAGTGGTTGTAGTCCTAATAGATAACGATGCTATATATATGATAATAAAATAACAAGATAAATATGAATTTTCCTTCAAGGAAAAAAATCTTCTTAGCAATAAAATCTGATTGAGGTACTCTGGAAGTCTGGATCTTGAAATTTTCGTTAGTTCTTCTTATTTATTGTGTAAGAAAAACTAACAATAAATAAGATCTGAAAAACACTGAACGAATTCAACTTACTGATTATATATTACTTAATATCAAGAAGAAACTTTTGGCGCATATCTGTCTCTATAAGAGACTGTAAGTACCATAGTTACATAATCAACTCAAAAAGAAAAATTCTCTAAAGAAAGAGCTGATTTAGCAAGAGCATCAACACAGATGTTATTAATATAACGAGAAGGGACACTGATAAAAAGAAAGTTAAAAATAAATTACATCATGCCGCATCATAAGGGATCGTAGTCGTAGCTTTCTTATGCCCCAGCGCTAACGTGTGTACACTCTACTGCCCATCTAAGGGTCTTTTGCTTCTGTCACTAGCGGCGAACGTACTTGATGAGAAGCCGTGGTTCCTTTCGTTAGTTAAATCAAAATAGGTTTTGTCTTGTGACTGAATGTTTTGTAATAATGTATGGTTCTATAAATCAAAGCCTCACTGCTTAACTGTTATGTATGCTTCTATCATTCTCTTTCATGCTTTCCGCTTGTCAATATTGTAGCTGCGGTTTCTTTGGCCTTTGTAGCCCTTCTGCTGTACTTGCTGAACCATTTCTCCATTGTGGGAGAGTAGAATTATCTATAAAAAAATCTAGTTTGACCAAACAAAAAACAGTATGGTTCTTTATATATATTTTTTCACGCTGAGAAACGAAACTATATGGTAGAAAAAACCTATTGGTAAAAAAAACTAGCGATGAAAACTTGCCGTGAATAGAAGATGAGATTGTTACGTGTCAGTTTTTTACAGCAACTTAATTTGTTATCACGAAAACATTTATTGACTCGAGTCACAAATATTAGTTATATATGTGGTTAGACAAAACCAAAAAAAGGTAATATATATAGAATACAAAAAAGGTTCTTTAGAAAGTACAAGAAAACAGAAGTTTCATGGTGTGTCACCACAATGATTTATTGGCTAGGCTATACAAGTACGACTGCTATCCCGGCACACACAGATGAGATCTAATACCACATCAGAAAATAAGAGGGTGTTTCGGAGTTTGTCCAATTTTCATGAAGTATAAATTAGGAACAAAAAGTAAATCTCAAGTGAAATTGGAAAGGGCTATGTGCCTATGTAGCTCTATATATATAAAAGACAAAAAAGAAAAATAGATAAATGATAGTGAATTTTTTTAAAAATTAACAGAAAAACAAAGAGAAATTTATTTTAATTCGATATTTCTCCAATTTGCTTACATGGGTAGGCTTTGATCAGTGGAGATGTATTCGGTGAAAAATAGACATGGTGGTTCCGAAGAGATAACCAACGAAGAATTAGCTGCAATTTTGAATCTTTATTTAATTATTTTGTTAGCATGATACTCTCTTTATCATATTTTATACTATTTTTTGTTGGCTAAAACTTAAAAGCGTGCATATTAATTTTTTTCTTTCTAAAAGATGATTTAATATTTCAATTTAAAACAATTCAACAAATTATATAAATACTAAAAAATATAAACGATCACAAAATATTAGTATGTTGTTTAATAAAAATGATCATGTTTCTGTGATGATTAGGATGTGTTTTGTGCTCTTTGCTCACGTAATGCATGCCTAGATACACACAGAGTTTATCAATATGACAGAACAAGAAGAGGATCTCATTTTTCAAATGCATAGGCTTCTCGGTGATAGGTTACATTTATTTCTTCTGCTTGTATACTTAACTCGTTCCATATATGTGTATTTAAGCATGAATACGTTTATCGACAGTACATTTATACACATTTATATAAGGGCATATATGTATAATTCAAATTTCTTTATTTGTGTGTATCGTGTCAAAATGATACTTTTTGTGAAAGAAAGGGAGTAATATAGAGATATTGGATAATGAGAAACTCTGATTATTTCTCCCACAAACGAGTAACACTTCACAAATCTTTCCGTTTTTGTATTTCTTCTCCTAAGTTTCTGTTGTTGAATAGAACAAATCTTCTACGTATTTATAATTCTCAGCAATGGTTGTCCAAATAATGTCAATTCTACAACTTGTGTCGCTCGTTTCGTCCCAACTAAACCTATATAGTGGGAAAAAGAAGATAGAATAATTGACAGTGTAGTGTAATTTTTTTTTTTTTTTTGAACTTTATAATAGAGTGAAGAATATTCTTACAATTAATTACCGTGAAATTTGGCGTTCGCTATTTTGATGACAAGGACCACTCACACACCTAACAGTCAGATGTTGTAGTCATTCATCTTCTCTACCTTTATTAATTGACTTCTCTGCGCCTTTAATCTATGGCCCTTCCTTCTCCTTCGTCTCTTCCAATTCCGCCTGCATGTTCAGCTGTGCTTAAGACTCAAATTGCGGTTAAGCAAGCACTAACGATGGAAAATGTATTCATCAAAGTGGACTTGAGGTTAACTCATGCAGCCTCAAGACTGGCAATCCGAAATCACAACCATCCTTGACTCACCAAACACATTCTTATGTATAACCACATAGACAATTATATAGGAAAACGTACTGTAAAAAGCTCGGACTTCATCATATAGCTTATGTGATACAATCATACAAAAATGGCTCATGGCAGTAAATTGAATGCAACCAACAGGGAGCATGAATATGCACATGCACTGAAGTTAGAACACGACGCAAAACATTCGTACTATCATCATAGAAATGAGCAGCTTTTATTAAACTAAATGACGACCTAAGACGGGTCTGAATTTTTGAATATTAGAGAATTAAAAAAAAAAGAAAAAGGAACAATCTAACGCTTTAATCCTCTGTTAACATATTCCGTTGAATAGTAAAACAAAAGTTTGTAAATTGTTTGAAAAGTCAATTTAACAGCATAATCTCCGTTAATAGATCTCGTTAACATCATATCTTATTTGATAAAATCAATTAAAATTCGTGATTTATTTGGAAAATTAACAAAATTAAAATATTTAATTTACCACAAATAAAACTCATGTTTTTCAACACATTTTGTAATTATTTAATGAGGAGAGTTATTCTCGCCCATATGCTATCATGATAATCAATATCCTTTCAATCGATTAATACAATTAAATCACATAGTCTTGTGCTCATAAACAAACTATTTATAAATTTTATAATCTTGACCACATTATCACAAACATTCAATTTCATGCACACGTTCGCTTATGTAATCGTGGTCACGAAAACATTGCCGTCGAGCATCCAACTCAAGATAACCTGGTCATGATGACCCTCAAACATCTAGTCAGAAAATTTGACCATTCGCCTTCGAGCATCATAATATAATCAAATTTACCCTGGAGCTACTCTCTCAAATTAAAAGATCAGTATAGTACGTAGGGAACAAATCCAGAGAGACTCTAGATTCACACAATAGATTTAATAATCTTTTAATTATGCTAAATCAAAAATATTGTAATTAAATTACAAAATAAAACAGAAAATAAAAGAGTTGTAAAATTCATAAAGACTAAACGCTAGACCTAGGGAAATTCTCAGGTCATGGAAATCAGATCAGTTAATTAAACAAGCAGGATTCAACAATTAAGCACTGTTCTTGAACTCTAAACACAATTGTAAAATAAATCAGTTCTCACTACAAATATTATCTAAGTTTTAAAACCCGAAAATCCAAATCTCTTTGCAAAATTCAAGTTAAAAACCAGCAATAAAATCAAGTTTAGATAAGTTCTCAAAATCACTAATTCAAATCTCTTTACAAAAAGTAATTTTGCTTACCAAAGGTTTTTGCCAGAAAAATTAATTATACTCTCATATCAATCAATAATCCTAAGATCTAAATCCACATGACTAATCCAAGATCTAGCATGAAGAACAACCTATGGTGAAAAACAAGAAAGATAATGAATCCAAACAATTAATCAATCTAATAATCCATGAAATCCCTAATGAGAAACCCTAAACTTAACAAGCAGATCTACTCAGACATAATTGTAAGAACACAAATCATAAATAAAATAGATAGCATTAAGAGATTAAAGAAGAAGAAAAGGAGTTCTGAATCTTCTCTGAAGGATTCTTGATTCTTCTCTCCAAAAGCTCTCTAAAATTCTCTCAGGTTTTTCTCTCTCAAAAGTTGCAGGAAAAATCTAGCTCTAAACAATGAGCTAGAAATCCTATTTATATTCCTAAAGCACGTCCAATGACTAATGATGCAAATATGGAAAACTTTGGGGCAGATTTGTAAAACTTCCAAAACTTGGCTCTTCTGTCGCTAAAAGGGGTGTCGACCGACATCAAGGGATGTGTCGACCGACACCATCACTCTTGATTGTTTCCAAGTTGATTTCCTCCGGATTATTGCTCCAAAATGATCCAAATAAACCAAAACAAAACTATGTTAATAGTTAGTACTAACCTCCCCTAGACTTAAACGACATTGTCCCCAGTGTTTTCAAGTAAGAGGAAACCAAAAAGAAACAAAAACGTATTGAAAATTATAATGAAAAGATGAACTGTTCTCGGGTTATCCAGCGGTGTCGACCGACACCATTTCACTGTCGATCGACACTCATCACGAATGGTGTTTTTGGCCGTAACTCCTTGTTAGTTGCAGATAGTTGTGTTGATGGATCATTTTTTGGATGATTATTCTGTTAAGAAGCACTCAAACACAAGTTAAAAGCAACATGATAGATAGATAGTTCATAATTTCAAACAAATTTCAAACACAAACTGACTCAATGCAAAAAGAAAAATGACTCAAAAGGAAAAGAAAAACCTAGAAGTGGGTTACCTCCCACTAAGCGTTTGTTTTCAGTCATTAGCTTGACTGTGTTGAAGCTCAGGCATCGGGTGGAGCAGAACATGGCAATGCATGCTTCCGAGAGAATGTCCTCTTCATCCAAGGTGGTGTATAAGTTTTAGGTGCATGAGGTCTGCCAAGGATGTGAGGAACAGGACCTGGGTGAGATTTTGGGATAGTTTTGCTTCTTTTATGTCCTGCACAATCATCAACAGAAAAAACAAGCGCTCTACGATAATCTTGTGGCTTGGTTAACTACGAAACAGTTTTTGTACCTTTGAAGGTCTTATTAATGATAGGAGGGGGTTTGGGTAAAGAAGATGCATACCTTTGCCTTACCTGAGGACTATGGAGTGTGAAAGTGTGAGGTTTCTGTTTGGGAACAGTTTTCTGACTTGGAGCATCAGTTGTGGACAAGTGCAGGCTCAGATGTGGAGGGGTGTCGAGCGATGCTAATGGAGCTATGCTCAAATTATCCTAGAGCTACTCTCTCAAATTAAGAGACCAGTGTAGTACGTAGGGATCAAATCCACATAGACTCTAGATTCACACAATAGATTTAATAATCTTTTAAGTATGCTAAATCAAAAATATTGTAATTAAATTGCAAAATAAAACAGAAAATAAAAGAGTTGTAAAATTCAGAAGGACTAAACGCTAGGCCTAGGGAAATTCTCAGGAAATCATGGAAAATCAGATCAATTAATTAAGCAAGCAGGATTCAACAATTAAGGACCGTTCTTGAACTCTAAACACAATTGTAAAATAAATCAGTTCTCACTGCAAATATTATCTGAGTTTTAAAACCCGAAAATCCAAATCTCTTTGCAAAATTCAAGTTAAAAACCAGCAATAAAATCAAGTTTAGATAAGTTCACAAAATCACTAATTCAAATCTCTTTGCAAAAAGTAATTTTGTTCACCAAAGTTTTTTATCAGAAAAATCAATTATACTCTCATATCAATCAATGATCCTAAGATCTAAATTCAGATGACTAATCAAAGATCTAGCATTAAGAACAACCTATGGTGAAGAACAATAAAGATAATGAATCCAACAATTAATCAATCTAATAATCCATGAAATCCCTAATGAGAAACCCTAAACCTAACAAACAGATCTACTCAGACATAATTGTAAGAACACAAATCATGAATAAAATAGATAGCATTAAGAGATTAAAGAAGAAGAAAAGGAGTTCTGAATCTTCTCTAAAGGAGTCTTGATATTTCTCTCCAAAAGCTCTCTAAAAATCTTTCAGGGTTTTCTCTCTCAAAAATTGCAGGAAAAATAAAGCTTAGCTCTAAACAATGAGCTAGAAATCCTATTTATATTCCTAAATCACGTCCAGGGACTAATGATGCAAATATGGAAAATTTTGGGGCAGATTTGTAAAATTTCCAAAACTTGGCTCTTCTGTCGCTAAAAAGGGTGTTGAATCCTATTTATATTCCTAAAGCACGTTTAGGGACTAATGATGCAAATATAGAAAACTTTGGGGCAGATTTGTAAAACTTCCAAAACTTGGCTCTTCTGTCGCTAAAAGGGGTGTCGACCGACACCAAGGATGGTGTCGACCGACACCATCACTCTTGATTGTCTCCAAGTTGATTTCCTCCAGATTATTGCTCCAAAATGATCCAAATAGCTCCACTTTGCTCTATTCATGTCAAAATCCTAGAAAACCTGTAAAGACTCAAAAACATCCTAGAAAACAAATAAAAAAACTATAAAAGATTCTTTATATCATGGTCAAAAACCACAAAAACTATGATATATTATGCTTGGCATCTCTCCATTTTGTCAATCGACAAACCCATTGTTTGGCACATCTCTTCACGACATTTGCAACATAGTTATATATACATTGATCATCACAAGCCTCGAACATTTTCTTTGACACATATATTATCTCCGTCATCTATGATCTATCATTAGGATCCCCAAACAGGGCGTTCGATACATCACAGCTATCGACCCATAACCCATCACTTGTCGCTGTCACCCACCATGATCATGCCATGCATTATTAACTATTTCATTCAACAATTCCAATATATTACTTAAGTAATTTTCTCTATTTTTAATATTCGAAACACTCCATAAATGCATAAAATAATTAAGCCACAATAAATCAACCACAAGTCAAAATCACATATCACTTACCGACTTACGAAACACATAACTCTATCATGTCACTAAGGATAAAAAATGTTCATATATAGCTAAGTAGACAATGACAATTGATCGACAACTCGAAGAACAAGTTTGAATAAACAACTTGAACAAGTTTGAATAAACACCTTAACTGAATATATGGTGAAAACATTTGGTAACCACGTGAAGCCATTTATTTATTATTATTATTTTTTTTTTTTGTAAACCACTGAAGCCATGAGTTATGGAACAAGTTTTCGTATAATTCTTCTATATGGATTTTATCATCTTAATAAAACGGATCCATTTAAGAATGCAAAATCAAAACCACCAAACATTTCTTAAACGGATCCCGAGTAGCTAAGGTTTAAACCAGTCCTATAGATGAGTATAAGCCTTATAGATAATATAGTCTTGTAAACATGCATATGTTATCTATAAGTCCACCTATTATTTCGTTTTCCCTGTATATCCACCTAGCGGTTTCTGACTTTTTAAAAATGGGTCTGCATTCTAACATGATAGATGTACGAATTTACATTTTCGTTATATGATTCTTAATGTGCGTTTTAGCCTTTCTTTCATTAATTAAACCTGTTGACCACGAACGATTAAGTCAATTTACTGAGCTTCTTGATTTTTAAATTTTTTTACTGTCATCTTCTTTGTTTTTCACTTGAAAACCACATTTCCTAGATCGGCATCCTTCAAAAACGAAATGATGGCCACGATCTTAAAAATATATTCAGTGAACCACATTGTTACAGGTCTACATTTTTGTCCTTTATATCCGCGGTCTTTGAAGAAGCTATTTTGTCTAGTTGCTATTTATTGACTTGGTTTTAAATATTTGCTATATATATATATATAATATACAGTACACACCTTCATAATATCCGTTGCGGTACAAAGTATATTTTTGTCTTGGAAAAACTCTTAAAACATTTTAGTTACCCACAGACAACAGCTGCAGCCTGCAACAATGTTTCAATAAAGTCGTTCTAGCTAGTCCATTAATTTTAAAGTTTCCTCTCAAGACTGATAAATATAATTCACATACTGAATTTAACCTTAGCAGCCACTATTATTATCATATAATGATCAATCAGGGAATCCATATTTCTTGAATCGGTGTAGTATAATTAAAAAATACAGTAGATATCTAAATTTTCTAAAGAGTAAGATATACACTACAAAAAGGCCTTTTTAATGTAATTTTGAATTTATTTTCACTTAAAAAAAAAATTATACTACTTATAAATTATAGAAATAAGTTTCAAAGAGGTAAAATAGTATCGTCCCAGCACTAGTGGTTAAATCCGCTGCCAAATAAACGTTGGTAATGGTTAAGTTGGTGTCTAATTTGTTATTATGAGCTGTTATATAGTCGTCGCCAAATTATAGGTTTATCTATTGTTTAACGTCCAGAACATTTGAATCACTTTTAACAACGTACGCACGAAAGTATTTTCCTTTTCTGGACTTTTGTAATCATTATTTCGTTACATTAACAAGACGTATGAAATATAGAGTAAATTCTGTAGTCTCCACTGTAACTTATTTTTCAAAAATATAGAGTAAATAGTTAATGATTTCACGCTGAGGAAATGATATGGTCATCATGAAGTACCGATAAATTGAAAAAAAAAATGAAAAGTAAATTGATACGTCCGTTTCTTACAGTTACTACATTAATTGTTATCGCTGAGATGATAATTGAATAGATGCATGCATATGTAGGGCATATGTAGAATGCAAAAAAAACAAACAAAAATGAATAAAAGAAGGTAAAAAACAAATGAAGGTGCAAGAAAACAAATTTCTACTTTGGGAAAGAAAAATTTCGCAGTTAAATGTTATTGGAGAACAAAATTGCGTAGTTAATGTACATGCACGCCAATCTCCATAAGTACAAATGTCCAAAATATAAAAAGAAAAACAGTGATATAAATTAGATATTGTAGGATTACGTGTTCACAATAATATTTATTGTAGTTTACATGTGATGTTTTTCACTCGATTTTAACCCTTTTTTAAAAAATCTCCGCCTAGCATCGATTAAATCTCGTCAAATCGTTAAGTCCATTCTCTACACCTCGATTAATGGCTAATTTTTGCCTAGCATCGATTATCTAATTATGCTTGTCTAATTTGATTATAATCCATCTAATCCAATTACTTTCCGCTTAATTTTTTGTATACGGATTATTTTTGGAGCCAAAAATAAATTAATTACTTTTTTGTTATTTAGACATTTAAGTTAAGAGTTTGTGATGTTTTATAATAACTAATATATAAAATTTTAATGCAAATCATAAAATTTTATTTTAAAATTATGTTTTCATGTGTTTATCATAATTTAAAAGACAATACTATAGTTTTATATTTTATTGAGAATTTGTTATAAATACCTTTTTTTAGATACCCCTTTTCAAAAATATCCTTTTTTAGATACCCCTTTTCAAAAATACCTTTTTTTTGAACATTTTCATTTTTACCTTCTTTTACACAATTACAATATGTTAAATTAATTATTAGATTTCTTTTTAGGTTTAGGTTCTCAGTTTTATATTTAGAGTATAGTTTTTAGGAGGTAGGGTTTAGTATTTAGGATTTATGGTTTAGAATTTAATAATTTTATATATTAAAAAGTGGTATTTTTAAAAATGACACCATGAAAATGTATTTTTGAAAAGTACCATAGAAAATAGGTATATTTGATAATCACCCTATTTTATTTGATGTTTTTATTATATCATAAATAGAATGATACATATATTTGGTAATATATATATATATATATATATATATATTTATTTTATTATTAATTTAATAAAATAATCCTAAAACTATTTTCCGATTAATCTCCGTTTAATCTCATATTTTCTTCCTAGGCGCTAGGCCTACCCTGACCGTCCGACTAGCGCCTAGCGATTTCTAAAACATGGATTTTAACACGTTACTAGCCAATAGTAAAACAAAAATGTATTACAAACGAGAGAGAACGAGAGAGAAGAAGTTTGTTAAAGATATTTTCTCATTCAATTGACCAAAATAGTTGTACAATTCTTGTGTTATATACAAGTATACTAAACCAAATACTAAACCGGTTAACTTAGCTAATCACATATTACATCTAACCCAATAGTCCCCCTCAAGATGAGGCAAATAAGTTATGAAGACTCATCTTGGACTTGAGATGTTCAAATTGTGGAAGGAAGAGAGGTTTAGTCAAAATGTCAGCCACTTGATCCTCAGTCCGAACATGTAGCAGTTTGATAAGCCCTCGATCCAGCTTTTCTCGAACAATATGACAATCCACCTCGATATGTTTAGTTCTCTCGTGAAAAACCGGATTTGTGGCAATGTAGATAGCTGCAGTACTATCAGAGAAGAGAATCGGAACAGAGGAAGTACCAACTCGCAACTCACGAAGTAAAGTAGTGATCCACATCATCTCGCGGGAAGCTAAAGTAAGAGCTCGATACTCAGCTTCCGCAGAAGAGTGAGAAATAGTGTGTTGCTTCTTAGAACGCCAGGAAATTAGTGACGAGCCAAGAAACATCGTAAAACCAGTGGTTGAACGGCGGCTATCTGGGCAAGAGGCATAATCAGAATCTGCAAATGCTTTCAATGAGAGGTCTGGTTCTGCAGAATAGAAAAGTCCCTGTCCAACAGTCCCTTTAATGTATTGGAGAACCTGATAAGCTGCTGTCAGATGAGATGTGCGAGGAGCAGAGGAGAACTGACACAACTTATTCACGGCAAATGTGATGTCTGGACGAGTGATGGTGAGATACATCAACCGACCTACAAGACTGCGATACATCTCCTTATCGGTCAAAAGCGTACCAGAAGTCCTGGAGAGGTGTAGGTTTGGTACCATGGGTGTCTGGATGTCTTTACTTGCTAACATGCCAGAAGAAGTCAGAAGCTCAAGAGCATATTTGCGTTGACAGATGGATATGCCAGTAGAATTTCGAACAATTTCAAGACCCAAGAAATATTTCAAAGGACCAAGCTCTCGTAGCTTAAAACTCTGCTTCAAAGCTGCTGTTAACTGAGTCGCACCTGATTCTGTGGTACTAGCAATCACTATGTCGTCAACATATACCAACACAGCAATGAAATCATCTCCTAAGCTTTTGACAAACAAAGTGTGATCTCCGTGACACTTTGCAAACCCCAAAGACATAAGAGAAGTAGAGAATTTCAAGAACCATTGTCTAGAAGCTTGTTTGAGACCATAAATGGATTTCTTTAGCCTACAAACAGCATTCTTGGGCAAAGTGGCGCCCTTAATCTCAGCATACCCTTCTGGAAGTCGCATATATATATCCTCATCAAGATCACCATTCAAGAAGGCATTAGAAATATCAAGCTGGTGTAGAAACCACTATTTAGAAGCAGAAATCTTGAGTAGCATTTTCACAGTAACCATCTTCGCAACAGGTGAACATGTTTCATTATAATCCAAACCCTCCTTTTGTGTGTAACCTTTAGCCACCAACCTGGCTTTATATCTCTCAATTGTTCCATCTGCATAAAACTTCAAGGTAAAAACCCATTTGCAGCCAACAACTTTCTTACCAGGTGGAAGACCAGTTACATCCCAAGTATTGGTCCTCTCCATGGCTCCAATCTCCTTATCAACAGCCTCACACCATTCCTTGGATGCCTTTACCTCTTTATATGAAGAGGGAATAGGAATTTTGGTAATATTATTAATATAAGCCAAATAGGAAGGAGAAATGTTTGAATAGGATAAAAAGGAGGAAATAGGATGAGTGTCATCATTGTCAAGAGAGTAACAATGATAATCACTCAAATGAGCAGGAGGCTTGCGAACCTTTTGTGAAGAAATTTGTAGTGGAGGAGAAGAAATGGAATCAGAATTTTGTGGAATGGAACTAGTATTACCAGGAGACAAAGAATCCGTTCGTGTGAGAGTGTTGACAGGAACAATCTCCTTTTGAGAATCTGTCAAAGGAAAGACACCTTCATGGAACTCAACATGCCTGGATATATAAACCACATGACTTTGCAAATCCATTAATTTGTACCCTTTAAAACCTGCAGGATACCCCAAAAACACACACGCTCTTGATCGAGGTTCAAACTTGTTTCTTTGTTTTGGAGACGTTGAAGCATAACACAGACAGCCAAAAGATCTGATGCGAGAATAGTCTGGTTGTTTACCTGTGAGCAACTCATAAGGGGGTTTATTTGAGAGCAACTGCGATGGTGTACAGTTGATTAAAAACACTGCTGTCAGAACACAGTCTCCCCAATATTGCAGAGGAATATTAGATTGGAAGAGAAGAGATCGAGCCACATTTAGAATATGCTGATGTTTACGCTCGACGACTGAGTTCTGTTCAGGTGTCTCCGGACAAGAGTGATAAGAGACGATGCCTCGTGACAGATAAAACTGAGTGAAAGCTAACTCTTTAGCATTATCTGATCTAACCGACTTCACTTTAGCATTATATTGATTCTCAACTTGGTTGATGAAAGCAGGGAAGACAGTAAGAACATCACTCTTGGCCTTAAGCAAATAAATCCAGGTTGCTCTAGAATGATCATCAACAATGGTCAAAAAATATTTATAACCTTCAACTGTTTCTACTGAAAAGGGTCCCCAAACATCAATGTGTAACAACTCAAAAATTGAACTACAAATGTTGTTTTCCGAGATAAAAGATAACTTCTTCTGCTTTGCCAAGTGACATACATGACAATAAGCAAGCTTCTTATTCTTGTGTCCTGTAGTTCCCAAAGCTTCAGAAATCACATCCAATCTTGAGTAAGAAGGGTGTCCAAGTCTCTTATGCCATGTACCAATATCCACTACTGCATTCACTAAAACAGCCTCTGTATCGAGCACATAGAGTTTGTCAATGCGATGACCTTTACCAATCATCACCCCCTTGGTAGGATCCTGTATTTCGCAACAAGTAGGATCAAAAATCACTCGAGAACCAAGATTTAAAGTCAAAGAACTGATACTGATGAGACTCAGTCTGAATTCTGGGATAAACAAGACATTCGTGAGGAGTAAATCCTTATTTAGACGGATCATTCCCACTCCACTGATCTTAACATGTTGTCCTGTTGGCATATTCACAAAGCTTTCCACAGAAGTATCCAAAGAAACAAAACTATTTCTGTCATGAGACACATGGTGAGTTGCACCTGAATCAATCACCCATGTGTCTGTGGACAGTGTATGTTTCGAAGCAGCGAGAATACCAATAAAAGAGTATGTGTGATTAGAGAATGAGATACCAGGGTGATCAAGTGGAGTCTGTGGAGTCTGTGGAGTTTGAGAAGTACTCGCAATAGCAGCAGGAACAACTCTAGAAGAGGTAGATTGAAGTTGAGAGCTAAAGAGAGCAATGATGTTCTGTAGCTGATCAGGAGAGAGATTTCCAATCAAGTTCTCCATGTTAGTTGAGGTCTTATCTGGAACTGGAGATAAGGAGACTTGAGCTGCAACTATCGGAGGTTTCTGAAACTTCTCATTGAATTTCCCTTTTGGAGTGAAACCAGGAGGAAAACCGTGTTTCCTGTAACACCGATCAACAATGTGTCCCACACGATTGCAAAAGAAGCATATCGGACGTCCTTTATTTGGACCATTTTGAACATACATCACACCCGAGGAGAGTGGTGAAGAAGAGACCATCTTAGGTATAACTTGTGAAACTTGAAAAGCTGTGGGAGCAGTGGGAATGGTGAACCCTTTCTGGCTGTCATCTTGATCGAGGATGTGGTATACCTCTACCAGAGAAGGCAACACCTTCTTCACAATGATCTGTCTGCGTACAATCGCATAAGATTCATTCAGACCAGCCAAGAATTTCACCGTTTTAGCTCTCTCTGCCTTATGTTGTAGACGAGCACCTTTTCCACAAACACAAGGATCATCTGGTTCCTCTGAACCATCCAATTGATCCCAAAGGGTCTTGAGACGAGTATAATACTCAGACAACGACAAAGAACCTTGACGAAGGTCTTGGATCTCTTGAGTAAGATTAAAAGTGCGTGGGAGATTAGTCATATGGTAACGACCATAGAGATCTTTCCAAATATTTGTAGCATCATTCATACGCAAGATACTACGATAGATCTGAGGAGAAACAGAGTTCAATAACCACGACTTAACCATGCTATTGCATCTAGACCACAAATCAAAGTTAGGATCTGTAATCGAAGGCCTAGGCAAGCTTCCATCAACAAATTTTATCTTATTCTTAGCATCAAGAGAAATACGCATTGCAAAACTCCAGTCATCATAGTTTGTTTCATCCAAACACAGAGAAACGATACTCAAACCTGGATGATCTGCGCTGTGCAGATGGAACGGAGAGTGAGAAGGATCAGCGAAGATCGGCGATGTGACAGCTCGCGAAAGCCCGGAAACCTGAGGATTGGCTACTGACAGAGTGATCGGAGCAGAATCGTCAACATCGGAGTTCAAGCTCTGCGATCTTCGAACAGCGGAGCTCGATTGAGATTTCGTTTTACCCATTTTTCGGTTCGAACGAGAGACAATCACCATCAGAGCACGAGATGAGCTTAGAGACAAAGAAAAATGAGCTTAACAAAGAGAAACGATCACAAATTTGAGGTGGATCTGAGCTTTGATGGCTCTAATACCATATTACAAACGAGAGAGAACGAGAGAGAATAAGTTTGTTAAAGATATTTTCTCATTCAATTGACCAAAATAGCTGTACAATTCTTGTGTTATATACAAGTATACTAAACCAAATACTAAACCGGTTAACTTAGCTAATCACATATTACATCTAACCCAATAAAATGTCATTTTACTGACTTTATTAAAATGGTTCTGTTAAATGAACCAAAAAAAAAACAACGGATAGTAAAAGTAAGCCATCGAAGGACAATGTCAATAATTGTTTGTGAATTTAGGTCAGAAATCAAAATTGGACCAAAAATTATTATATGAGCAGTTGATCATTATATGTCTCGACTAGTAAGATAGCGTAAACACTAACTCCTTTTGTTTTGACTTATTCGGATAAAAAAATGAGTAGTAGAATTTAGAAATGCATACAAATTCCAGTAAAGTAATAATTTTTCTCTCTCTTCTACGATATATACTTCTGTTTCCCTCACATCTATATATATCTAATTTCTCTATCAACCATTATCCAAACTCTACATCTCAGTTTCTCTCTACACCTCACATTATTAATGGATAATACTAACCGTTTCCGTCGCGTACGCAGTTTTAGGCAAACAAAGTTCACTCGACATGACTCCGAAGGTCTCACTTTCATTTAGTTAGTCGTCAAAAATCGTTAATCGTTATCTACTCTCATCCTTTTAACTTGTCTACGTTGAATTATCTTCTCATGCAAATCCTTAGCTTAATATATAATGCAGAAGTGAGTAGCATCCAATGGGAGTTTATCAGTATGACCGAACAAGAAGAAGATCTAATCTCTCGAATGTACAGACTTGTCGGTGATAGGTAACAATAATCNAAAAAAAAAAAAAAAAAAAAAAAAAAAAAAAAAAAAAAAAAAAAAGATCCTCTTCTGTTTATATATAATATTGTCGTTTCTGTTTTGTCTTATTCAAAATCTATCATTTATGAATATTATAATAATGTGTGGTAATTTATATTAATGGGGGTTCCCCAAACAAATTGCTGTGTGTGAAGTCCAATTCCTCAATATTTTTCTTCAGTGACTGTGTCTCAAGGATTTTTTTCCAATGGAAATATATTGCATACAAACATGATCATTTGTCTTTTTTTTTTTTGTTAATTTTCGTTCTTCTTTCTTGGTTATGGTCAATATATTTGAATATTTTTTATCTATTATATTATATTGTTAATGTTCATAATGCTTCAAAGTTTGTCACAATATTTTCTTTAATTTTTAATTTAAAATATTTTCAGTTTAGGACATCAAACATAGCTATTGATTTGAAACTTGATAAATAAAAAAATAAAAAATTCACTAACCAATTTTTATACCAGATCAACTCGGTTCACCTTGTAACCGATTTCTAATATGATCTATTTTAGAATAAGAGTTTACGTTTTGTTTGTTGTAATACACTTCATACGTACACTAGATAAGGATCCACATAAATACACATGTGTAAGAAAGAAAAAAAATGTACCTTTTCATTAATAATATCTATATTTTAAATAGTAACCCACACACTTTTACCAAGATTTTATATGACAGTTTTTGAAAAACCGGATCTTAACCTTACACATTCCATTTTGCAGAACAATTTAACCATATATTTAAGGGACATACTAACAAAATTCTAATTGTACACACTCCATCTTAAAGGATAAAAGCTAAATAATTATGTTAAAAATAATATGTGTATCATATCAAATATATAACTTAGTTAATTGGAATTTCAAAAAAAAAATAACAAAACATATTTTTAAAAACAAATTTACAATTTTTTGAAAAACCAACATCTTTATATATATAAGTTTTCAACTTTCATGCTTCATTAGTTAAGGAAATGGAAATATGTTTTCTTGCCAGTTTTTATTTTGTTGTTTTAAGAAAAAGAAAATTGATTTTTTAGATATAAACATATACATTTATATTGTTATTTTGTGTGTTTTTTAATTATTTCATGTTTCGCAAAATAAAAAAATGTTATTTTTAATATCTGTCGACATCTGATCGGTAGACTTATTCGCATGATGCGATCATGTTAATAACTATTCCCTCTGTTTCCAAAAAAATTTGATTGTTAATTTTTTTTCCCTAACAAATTGATTATATAGATTCAAAAACTTAAATAATTTTTTTATTTCATGTTTTTTTGCCATATGATATGGTGAGTAGTGATCTATAATTTCTCTTTCCATTTTATTAAAAACATGTAAACTAGTTATTATTTAAATACTTAGTATTTTATTGTTGGGTATTTTTAAAAGAAATCTTTTACGTCATAATTATTTACAGTTATATCCTTCATTTCCAAAAAATGCAGGTTAATCCCGCATGCTCAAAAATAATATGTAATATAACGTTTTTGTCACTGTTAAAGTTTGTAAAGGTTTATAAATTATAAATCAAATCGAACCCCTTGGGACGTATAGGTTAAGTCCATTTTTGATATAATGTGATAGTAAAACCTTTTAGAAAATAGGTATGAGAATTATATTGCATATTATTTTGATTTTTTAGGAGGTAGAGGATTTTGACCAAAAAAAAAAGGATGTAGAGGATTAATTACCAAAAACAGTAACTTGGAGCTTTTTCTTTCTTTCAGAAAACTCGTTGTTATTTAATGAAAAAATTAAAATATCAATTTATAATGAAGAAATTTTGAAACCAAATTTTATAGAGTAAATAATGATTACTTTATCATCAATTATGTCTGTTTTTTTTACATCTTTAGATTGATATGGTCCGATCCATAGACAATTTAGTTGCAGGAGTAGACCGTTAAACACTTGACTATGGTTTAAAGAAAAAAAAAAGTTATGTTGATAAATGTTTTTGTAGAGTAGTTTTGAACGTGTATGGAGAAAATTGACATATGGCATTGCCAATATAGTCTTAATCTAAAACTTTTTCCATTTTTTCTTATTAAAAAGGTTAAAAATATCAAACTTTTTCTATTTTAAAACTTTTGCCAATTGACATTTTAACGTGTATACTTTCTCCACGTACTGTACAATGCGAAACAATTGCTGAGAGATAAATGTTGATAAATAATAATTTGTATAACAGAAAAAAATAACAATCTAAAAACAATCTTGTTTTCTTAACGTGTGAATGTGTGATAATTTTTTAAAAAACAGTGAAACAAAATGAATATTGTCAAAGAGAATATTAATAATTGGGTTGGATATATATATGTTGGCAGGTGGGATTTAATAGCAGGAAGAGTGGTCGGACGAAAGGCAAATGAGATAGAGAGGTTTTGGATTATGAGAAACTCTGACTGTTTTTCTCATTAATTTTTCTACTTGATATCTTTTGTTATGGCCAATAATAAAACCAAATAAAAGCTTTTAGTGTATAACAAATCTTGAATCTTTCTATCCTTCTCTTCTCATATATAACTACGAAGTTGTAGAATCTCTTTGCAAAACAAGTGATTATGTGCTGCTGAGAACCGGTTACATATCCTGAGCTCTTAATCTTCACCTAGTTATGATTCATCATCGTTGTTCATAACCAAAATTTATGATGGAGCAGCATTAACTAGTTTATTAGAATCGTACTAACTAGTTGTTCAAGTTATGTCAATTTTGTTGCAGCTACACAACACAATTCATTTTAAAGATATTGAATGAATGAACAATCACCAAAATGTATTAAGAGTTGAGCAATTTCAGTGAATGCAAATCCGACATTGATGACTGAGAAGACGACTCTTACAATTTGGTTAACCATACCATATTACCATTCTCAGAATACGCATACCAAGCACTCACTCACGGTGACTCAATCAGGCATCATCAGTGTGAAACTGCTTCTCCACGTCCGCGACTGTCTTCTTTGCATCTTCAATCTCTGGACCTTCCTTCTCATCCGTCTCTTCCAATTCCGCCTGCAAATTCAGTTTTCTGTTAGAAACAAAACACAGAGTAGGAATTTCACGCTTCCTCTTTGAACTTATTCAAAGAGGGAACTAAGATGCTTTCATGGGGTAATCAACTAAGAAGCAAGTCCTTCAAAGAGACACACTAAAGCAGAGCACCCATCTATGGCAAAGGCATTAATCCTATCACTACAGATACATAGAAGCTCTACTTTGAGAATAAGTGCTCCTCGAGACGTTTGTAATAGACTAATATCTAAAGCTAGAATCGAGATGCTTAGAAAAGTAACAACGATGGAAAAGTGTATTTACCAAAGTGGACTTGAGGTCAGCTAATGCAGCCTCGAGACGTTTGTGGCAATCTGGAATCATCATCCTCGACTCACCCAACACATTTTCCTGGATCATCAACACATATACAATCAGGGGAGAAAAAAAAAAACAGAATCTGAAATCTCTAACCGTTAAGCTTACATGATCCAAATTGACTAATGACAAAACTAAACGCAACCAAAGAACACAACCACATCCTAATAATCACAGAAACATGTCTAACGAACAATGACAGGTTCTGAATCTTTAAAACACCGAGAAATTAAAAAAAAGAGATGAAGAAGATCACAACCTGCTGTTTAAGGTCATAAGGATCAGCACCTTTGTCCTTCATATCAGCAGTCTTAGCAGCTTCTCTCTCAACCTCTTTCTCATAAGAGTGAAGCTCTTTCTCAATCCTTTTACAGGTTGATGTTTTTATCTTCAGGTTCCTAATCGTTGCCATTTCAATTCCCTGCT